>NC_084631.1:7671174-7901174 GCF_033978795.1 Nerophis ophidion | reverse complement strand
GATAATAGAGAATTTAGAGATTTAAGTGTTAAAAGTATACACAAAAAAAAGTATGATTTCTTTTTAACACTTATGAGTGGAGTGGGGCCCTTCGGATTCCTAATTTAGAGTTTGTTTGTTTTTTTTAATTGTCATTGCTAACAAATCAAAATCAATGTTACAAATTATTTTCCCTTTGTAAGGTTCCAATTACTACAAATAATTTACTTTGAAATATTTTTGGGGGAAAATATTGCATTTTTTGTGTTTCTGCCATAATGTTGTTTTCTTTGACAAAAAGAGCATAAATCAAACAAAAAAAAACAAAAATAATAGAGATGATAATAGAGAATTTAGAGATTTAAGTGTTAAAAGTATACACAAAAAAAAAAAGTTTAAAAAAAAAGTATGATTTCTTTTTAACACTTATGAGTGGAGTGGGGCCCTTCGGATTCCTAATTTAGACTTTGTGTGTTGTTTTAATTGTCATTGGTAACAAATCAAAATCAATATTGTGAATTATTTTCCCTTTGTAAGGTTCCAATTACTACAAATATTTTACTTTGAAATATTTTTTGGGGAAAATATTGCATTTTTTGTGTTTCTGCCATAATGAAGTTTTCTTTGACAAAAAGAGCATAAATCAAACAAAACAAAAAAATAATAATAGAGATGATAATAGAGAATTTAGAGATTTAAGTGTTAAACGTATACACCAAAAAAAAGTCCAAAAAAAAAGTATGATTTCTTTTTAACACTTATGAGTGGAGTGTGGCCCTTCGGGTTCCTAATTTAGAGTTTGTTTGTTGTTTTGTCATTGGTAACAAGTCAAAATCAATGTTATGAATTATTTTCCCTCAGTAAGGTTCCAATTACTACAAATATTTTACTTTGAAATATTTTGGGGGGAAATTATAGCATAGTTTGTGTGTTTGCCATAAAAACAATGTTTTCTTTGACAAAAAGAACAAACAAACATTACTCAATAATAATAATACAAATGCATGACAGATAGTCAGGAAGATTTGAAGTTGATCTGGAGATTTAAGTGTTAAAAGTGAAAACATGTTCATAAAGAATGTATGGACTTTTTTCTTTTATTGGGATTTTTTTTCTAAAATAAACACTTTGCTCAGAAAATGATAAATCAAAATCAAAGTTATGAATTACCGCCCTTTTTAAAGCTCCAATTACTTCACATCAAATATTCTACTTTGACATTTAACAATATTGCATATTTTGTGTTTTGCCATAAAAAGTATTTTTTTCTAAACAAAAAGGGCATAAAACAAACCAACACAAAAAAAAATTATTAAAAAAACAAACTTATAATCGGCAGATAGATCTGAAGTTGATCCACAGATTTAAGTGTTAAAAGTAAAAAAAAATTTTTAAAGTATGATTTAGTGAGATTAAAAAAAACTGTCATTGCTCAGAAAAAAGTCAAAATCAATGTCACAAATTATTTACCTAATTAAGGCTCCAATTACTTGACAAATATTTCACTTTTATGCCATAAAAATAGTTTTCTTTGACAAAAAGGGCAATAAACAACAGAAAAAAAGCATACAAAAATAAAAACTTTGAATTGTCAGATTGATCTGAAGTTCATCCAGAGATTTAAGTGTTCAAAGTTCGAAAAAAAAAATGTATGACTTATTTTTAACACTTTTATGAGTGGGCCTCTTTTGGATTCCTGAGAAGTTTAGAGGGATTTAAAAAACAAAACAACCTAAAATTGCTCATAAGTATAACAAATCATAATCAATGTTACAAATGATTAACTTATTTAAGGCTCCAGTTACTTCACATCAAACATTCCACTTTGACATTTTTGGGGGGGGGAAATATTGCATATTTTGAGTTTTTGCCCCCAAAAAATGGGCATAAAACAAACACATTATAAACATAATAATACACACTTAAAAATCAGCAGAAAGATCTGAAGTTGATACACAGATTAAAGAATTAAAAGTAACAAACTAATATTACTGTACGTAGGACTTATTTTTAACTAATGATTTGGAATTTTTGGGGGGGGAAATATTGCATATTTTATTTTTCTGCCATGTGAAAAAGTTTTTGGGGGACAAAAAGGGCATAAAACATGAACAAGTTATTTTATATTGAAAGATAAATATGAAGTTGATCTAAAGATTTAAGCGCAGAACAATAATAATGAAACCCATCCATCCAACCATTTTCTACCGCTCGTCCCTTTTGGGGTAGCTGGTGCCTATCTCAGCTGCATTCGGGCGGAAGCCGGGGTACACCCTGGACAAGTCCCCACCTCATCGCAGGGCCAAAACAGATAGACAACATTCACACTCACATTCACACACGGGGGTCAATTTAGTGTTGCCAATCAACCTATCCCCAGGTTGGTGGTGGGAGGAAGCCGGAGTACCCAGAGGGAACCCACGCAGTCACGGGGAGAACATGCAAACTCAACACAGAAAGATTCTGAGCCCAGGATTGAATCTAGGACTACTTAGGACCTTCGTATTGTGAGGCAGATGCACTAACCCCTCTACCACCGTGCTGCCTAATAATGAAATATAAGGACTTATTCAGAAATAAAAAATAAAAATATGAAAGACTGTTCCGGGTCCCCAGGACCAAACTTGAGGGTAGTCCTAAAGGTTACCAAAGAAATCTGTATTGGTCACCACATGCTTTGATTTTTCAGTGTTAGGCCCTTAGTGGAAAAAGTTTGGACACCCCTGCTCTAGCGACTGTCCCGCTGCTCATGTTTTATTACTGTACTGCATGTGCTTTTATGATTATGATCATGTTTTGTTTTGATTATGTGTAAGCGTATTTGAGTGCCTTTTAAAAGCGCTATATAAATCAAATGAATTTTTTATTGTCCTTCCTTATTCTCCTGCTGCAGCCTCGCCATGAAATCCGAGTGGGCGCCAACCACCCGGCGGTCGCAAGAGTGACAAATACTGCCACAACTCCACAAAAATAAAATGATTCGCAAGTTTAAAAAAACACTGTTGGGGATGGAGTTCTGCTGACCTCGACTGCGGATGTTGTGGATCGGTGGAGAGAATACTTCGAAGACCTAAATCCCACCAACACGTCTTCCTATGAGGGAGCAGTGCCTGGGGAATCCGTGGGGGAGGCTCTCCTATTTCCGGGGCTGAGGTTGCCGAGGTGGTTAAAAAGATCCTCGGTGGCAAGATCCACCCAGAGTTCCTTAAGGCTCTGGACACTGTGGGGCTGTCTTGGTTGACAAGACTCTGCAACATCGCGTGGACATCTCGGGCGGTACCTCTGGATTGGCAAGACTCTGCAACATCGCATGGACATCAGGGGTTGTACCTCTGGATTGACAGACCAGTCTTAGTTGACAAGACTCTGCAACATCACGTAGACATCTGGGGCGGTACCTCTGGATTTGCAGACCGGTCTTGGTTGACAAGACTCTGCAACATCGCATGGACATCTGGGGCTGTACCTCTGGATTGGCAGACCGGTCTTGGTTGACAAGACTCTGCAACATCGCGTAGTTATCTGGGGCGGTACTTCTGGATTGGCAGACTAGTCTTGGTTGACAAGACTCTGCAACATCGCATGGACATCTGGGGTTGTACCTCTGGATTGGCAGACCGGTCTTGGTTGACAAGACTCTGCAACATCACGTAGACATCTGGGGCGGTACCTCAGGATTGGCAGACCGGTCTTGGTTGACAAGACTCTGCAACATCGCGTAGATATCTGGGGCGGTACTTCTGGATTGCCAGACTAGTCTTGGTTGACAAGACTCTGCAACATCGCGTGGATATCTGGGGCGGTACCTCTGGATTGGCAAACTAGTCTTGGTTGACAAGACTCTGCAACATCGCGTAGATATCTGGGGCGGTACTTCTGGATTGGCAGACTAGTCTTTGTTGACAAGACTCTGCAACATCGCATGGACATCTGGGGTTGTACCTCTGGATTGGCAGACCGGTCTTGGTTGACAAGACTCTGCAACATCACGTAGACATCTGGGGCGGTACCTCTGGATTGGCAGACCAGGGTGGTGGTTCCTCTCTTTGTGTTCCTACTATCGTGGGATCACACTCCTTAGCCTTCTCGATAAGGTCTATTCAGAATTACTGGAGAGAAGGCTATGCCGGATAGTCGAACGTCAGATTCAGGAGAAATAGTGTAGTTTTCGTCCTGGTCGTGGAACTTTGGATCCAGCTCTATACTCTCGGCAGAGTCCTTGAGGGTGCATGTGCTTTGTGGACTTGGAGAAGGCATTTGACCGTGTCTCCCGGCAAGTTCTGTGGGGAGTTCTCAGAGAGTATGGGGAATCGGACTGTCTGATTGTGATGATCCACCCCCTATAAGCTAAGTGTCAGAGCTTGGTCCGCATTGCCGGCAGTAAGTCGGACCAATTTCCAGTGGGGGTTGGACTCCACCATGGCCACCCTTCCGTTCATAACTTTTAAGGACAGAATTTCTAGGCACAGTCAGGGCGTTGAGGGGATCTGGTTTGGTGGCTGCAGGATTAGGTCTCTGCTTTTTGCAGATGATGTGGTCCTGATGGCTTCATCTGGCCAGGATCTTCAGCTCTCACTTGATCAGTTCGCAGCGGAGTGTGAAGCAACTGGGATGACAATCAGCACCTCCAAGTCCGAGGCCATGGTTCTCACCCGGAAAAGGGTGCAGTGCCATCTCCGGGTTGGGGATGAGATCTTGCCGAAAGTGGAGGAGTTCAAGTACCTTGGAGTCTTGTTCACGAGTAGGGGAAGAGAGGATCGTGAGATCAAAAGGCGGATCGGTGCGGCCGTTGTACCAATCCGTTGTGGTGAAGAAGGAGCTGAGGTGGAAGGCAAAGCTCTCAATTTACCGGTCGATCTACGTTCCCATCCTCACCTATGGTCATGAGCTTTGTGTTATGACCGAAAGGATAAGATCACGGGTACAAGTGGCCGAAATGAATTTCCTCCGTCAAGTGGCGGGGCTCTCCCTTAGAGATAGGGTGAGAAGCTCTGCATCCGGGAGGAACTCAAAGTAAAGCCGCTGCTCCTCCACATGGAGAGGAGCCAGATGAGGTGGTTCGGGCATCTGGTCAGGATGCCACCCGAACGCCTCCCTAGGGAGGTGTTTAGGGCACGTCCAACCGGTAGGAGGCCACGGGGAAGACCCAGGACACGTTGGGAAGACTATGTCTCCCGGCTGGCCTGGGAACGCCTTGCGATCCCCCGGGAAGAGCTGGACGAAGTTGCTGGGGAGGACATCCCCTGCGTAAACTGCTTCCCCCGCAACCCGACCTCGAATAAGCGGAAGAAGATGGACAGATGGATAGATGGAAGGTTTTTTTTAAAAAAAACACTTGATTTTTTCCCCTTGCGAATTGTTTTTTTACTTTCAGAATTTTTTATTCACGGAAATGTGTTTTAATTGAAGAAAATTGTTGTGAATTGTTCCATACTTTTATTGCAAATCTTTTTTTACATTTAGAAACTTTTTTTTTCCCCTTGCAAATTGTTTTTAATTAGATTAATTTTCTTCGTTGTTACGAATGTTTTTTTAGTTTAAAACAATTGCTTTTATACTTGCTTTTTTTTTTCTTGCATTAAACAGTTTTTTCCCTTGCGAATAATTTATTTTAATTGAAGCGATTGTTTTTTTTCAGTTTTATTTTCAGAATTTACTCGCGACATTTTTCTTAATTGAAAAAGGTTTTTTTTCTTGCAAATATTTTTTTTAATTGAAGAAAATAGTTTTTTATACTTTGGACTCTTACTTTCAGAATAGTTTTTCACGGATCATTCTATTAATTGAAGAAAATTGTTTATGAATACTGCGATGAGGTGGCGACTTGTCCAGGGTGTATCCCGCCTTCCGCCCGATTGTAGCTGAGATAGGCGCCAGCGCCCCCCGCGACCCCAAAAAGGGAATAAGCGGTAGAAAATGGATGGTTGGATGTTTATGAATAATTTTTTTACTTCCAGATTTTTTTTTGGACACGTTTTTTTTACTTGCATGAAACAATTACTTTCCTTGCGAGTCCTTTTTCAATTGAAAACAATAGTTTTTTTGCTTGCAGAAAAAAAGTTTTGTTTTTTTCAAATCTTTACTTGCGAATCTCTTAATTTAAGAAAACGTTTTTTATTAGCAACATTTTTTTTACCATCACAATTTTTTGGGGGGCGAATTTTTTTTTATGAAGAAACTTGTTTATATACTTGGGAATAGTTTACTTGCAGGAAAAAATATATTTCTTGCAAAGTCTTTTTTTACTTGCATGAAACAGTTTTTTCCTTTGCAAACAAATTTTTTTTTAATTGAAACATTTTATTTTTTCCTTGCGATTTGTTTCTTTAATTAAACAAACTTGCTTTTGTACTTGCAAACGTATTTTTACCTCCAAAACAAAAAAATTGCAAATCTTTTAATTAAAAAAAAAAATTGTATCCAAATCCTTTATTATTTGCGGATTTTTTTTCTTGCAAATCTTTTTTTTAATTGAAGAAAATAGTTTTTTATACTTTGGACTCTTACTTTCAGAATAGTTTTTCACGGATCATTCTATTAATTGAAGAAAATTGTTTATGAATACTGCGATGAGGTGGCGACTTGTCCAGGGTGTACCCCGCCTTCCGCCCGATTGTAGCTGAGATAGGCGCCAGCGCCCCCCGCGACCCCAAAAAGGGAATAAGCGGTAGAAAATGGATGGATGGATGTCTATGAATAATTTTTTTACTTCCATATTTTTTTTTTTTGCACATTTTTTTTACTTGCATGAAACAATTACTTTCCTTGCAAGTCCTTTTTCAATTGAAAACAATAGTTTTTTTTGCTTGCAGAAAAAAAGTTTTGTTTTTTTCCAATCTTTACTTGCGAATCTCTTAATTTAAGAAAACGTTTTTTATTAGCAACATTTTTTTTACCATCACCATTTTTTTTCTTGCGATTCTTTTTATATGAAGAAACTTGGTTCTATACTTGGGAATAGTTTACTTGCAGGAAAACTATATTTTTTTGCAAAGTCTTTTTTTACATGCATGAAACAGTTTTTTCCTTTGCAAACAAATATTTTTTTAATTGAAACATTTTATTTTTTCCTTGCGATTTGTTTCTTTAATTAAAAAAACTTGCTTTTGTACTTGCAAACGTATTTTTACCTGCAAAACAAAATAATTGCAAATCTTTTCATTAAAAAAAAATTGTATCCAAATCCTTTATTACTTGCAGATTTTTTTTCTTGCAGATCTTTTCCTTTTAATTAAATATTTAAAAAAAATTTTTGCAAATCTTTTTTTTTTTTTTCAAATTGAAGAAAAACATTTTTCTTCATATGTGTGAGCGTTTCAATACTGCGGGGAAAATGGCAACAAGCTCATCTCACGGCTTGATGTCAAAGGTCAAGTGAGTGCCCTGATGAACAAGAGCTCTGATTGGCTGCCTGGTTGCTAGGGCGGAGTGACCAGGCCGCCGCCCACTCTGGTGATGTATTAATTAGTGTTTGTGTGCAATAAGAATATTCTATTGACATCACGTGTACAACTAAGTACACAGTGATGTACTTTTTGAAGTATTTCAAACACAAAATTAGACTTTCTTTTCCTAAAAGTAGTTTGATGACTTCTTGTTTTACCGAGCTTGAAATACTTTGGTGTTCCTAAAGTAGCGAGCACGCCCACGTCGCGCACGCTAGCACATTATCAGACTGACGACCGCTCAATGTCCCCTGAGGGCCCGCCCCCTCCCCAAGTCTCCCGCCCGCTCGGAGCCCATTTCAAACACCATTACCCCGAGGGCCGTTAAAGAGGCGCCATCTGCGCACGCGGGCGCCCCGCAGACCGCCGCCTCGCCGCTCGAGACTGAAAGCAAACGACGGAATGAGAATGGGAAATAAAATTACACGCGGGCTGAAACGCTACGTTAGCCACGCTTGCTGAGGCAGCGACCAATCAGAGCGCAGAGACTGGTCGCTGCTCAACGAGCCAGATCGTCATGTGACGTCGACGCCGTTCGATGTCATGTGTCAGATCAATCGAGTCATAATGCGATCTGCAAGCATGGTGAATGAATGGATGAATTCAGTATTGAATGGACTGCACTGATAACTGGATGGTCAGATGACGCTATGAATGCACTACTGAATGGACAAATTACTGGATGACCGAATTGATGAATGGATGACTGAACGGACGGACAAATGGATGAATGAGTGGACAGATGAATGGATGACTAGATTATTGGCTTGATGGACAACTGGCTGGAAGGAAAAGAAAGGTCAATGGGAGACTGAATAAACGCATGAATGTATAAATGCCTAACTTAACTGGATGGACAGACGGTTGGATGGCATAATGGATGGATGAATGAATGGCTAAATTGATGACTGGATGGAAAGAAGGTTGGATGACAGAGCTGACGGATTAATGCATGACTGAAATATTTGATGACTGGATGGACAGTTGGATGACTGAATGTACACATGAGTGGAGGAATGACTAACCTAATTGATGACTGGCTGGACAGACGGTTGGATGACAGAATGGACAGATGAATGAATTACTAAATTAATTGATAACTGGATGGAAAGACGGTTGGATGACACAGCATTGCCGGATGAATGGATGACAGAATTAATTGATGACTGGACAGTTGGGTGACTGAATGAACACATGAATGGAAGGATCAATAACCTAATTGATGACTGGATGGGAAGAAAGTTGGATGAAAGAATGGACAGACGAATGACTGGATTAATTATTGACTGTTGGGACTGAGTGAACACATGAATTGATGACTGAAAGGAAGCATGAATGGATGACTGAATTAATTGATGACTGGACAGTTGGGTGACTGAATGAACACATGAATAGAGGGATGACTAACCGAATTGATGACTGGATGAACAGACGGTTGTATGACTGAATGGACGGATGAAGAAGTACTTATTGATAAATGGAAAGAAAGAGTGGTTGGATGACAGCATAGACGGATGACTGAATTAATGATTGGATGGACCGACGGTTGGATGAGGGCTGAATATCGGAATGAACACATTAATTGATGACTGAATGGACAGACTAGATTACTGACTTGATGGACAACTGGCTGGAAGGAAAAGACGGGTGAATGGATAACTGAATGCATGCATGAGTGGATAGATGACCAACTTAATTGATGACTGGATGGACAGGCGGTTGGATGACAAAATGGACAGATGAATGGATGAATTAATGACTGCATTGATAGACAGTTGAATGACAGTGAACACATGAAAGAATGACAGAATGGATGGATGATTAGATGACTGACTTGATGGACAACTGGCTAGGAGGAAAATACGGGTGAATGGATGACTGAATAACAGCATAAATGGATGGATGACTAACTTAATTGATGACTGGATGGACAGATGGTTGGATGACAGCATGGACAGATGATTGGATGACTGAATTAACAGACGGTTGGATGACAGAATGGACGGATGAATACATTAATTCTTGACTGGATGCACAGACTGAGTGAACATATAAATGACTGAATGACAGACAAATTGACAACCGCATGGATGAATAGAAGAATTAATGACTGAACAGACAGATGAATGATGACTAAATTAATTGATTACTGAATGGAAGAATGGATGACTGAATGGACAGACAACTAGCTGGAGGGATGGATTGATGAATTAATTACTAAATGGATTTCCGAATAAATTGATGACTGGATGGACAGAATGTTGGATGACTAAATGGACGGATGAATGTATGACTGAATTGACAGATACTTTGATGGACAGATGAATTGATGACTGGATGGACCATTAATTAATGGACGAATGAATGGATGCCTGAATGGACAGATTAATACATCGATTCACACACGAATGCATGGACTAATAAAAGAAAATGACTGAATGGATGAATGGACAGATGAACTGATGATAAATGGATGAATAAATAGATGGACGGATGAATTGATGACTAGATGAATTGATTGACAGATGAAAGATGACTGGATGGACGGATGCATGGATATACTGATTATGTGATGGACGGATGAATAGATGGATGCACTGATGAATGGCTAACTGGATAAACAAATGACTACGTGGATGGACTGCTGCATGGACGAATGAATGGATGAAAGCAGGGGTTTTCACTTTGCTCCTCACATCGTTTACAATCATGGCCACCAGCAGCGAGAGCGATTCGGACCGAGAAAGCGACAATTTCCCCATTAATTTAAGCGAGGATGAAAGATTCGTGGATGATGATAGTGAGAGTGAAGGCCTAGAAAAATAAGAGTTAAAAAATTTTAAAAAACGAGGGCAGTGGGTGCGATTCTGATGTTATTAGTCACATTTACTAGGATAATTCTGGAAAATCCCTTATCTGCTTATTGTGTTACTCGTGTTTTAGTGAGATTATATGGTACCTGAAAGTCAAAGGGGTGTGGTGACTGCCAGTGTCTCAGAGAAACAACGCAGCTGCAGGAGGACGCAAGCTCCGCTCATGTCTAAGGTAAGAGCCGACTTATTACCACAATTTTCCCACCGAAACCTGCCGATTGACATGTGGTAGGGAATCATGTTCGCTTGACCGCTCTGTTCCATAGTAAAGTTTCACCTTCGGGAATGTAAACAAGGAAACACCGGCTGTGTTTGTGTGGCTAAAGTCAGCTGCAATACACCGCTTCCCACCTACATCTTTCTACTTTGACTTCTCCATTATTAGTTGAACAAATAGCAAAAGATTCAGGAACACAGATGTCCAGAATACTGTGTAATTATGCGATTAAAGCAGACTACTTATAGCTTGGATCGAGCTGGAAAAAAATGTCCGCAACAACCGGTGACGTCAAACGCACGCGTCATCATACCGCGACGTTTTCAACAGGATACTTGGCGCGAAATTTAAAATTGCAACTTAAGGCCTACTGAAACCCACTACTACCCACCACGCAGTCTGATAGTTTATATACTCTCGCGACTGTGTTGGATCCATTATGGATTGAACTTTCACAGAATCATGTTAGACCCGCTCGACATCCATTGCTTTCCTCCTCTCCAAGGTTCTCATAGTCATCATTGTCACCGACGTCCCACTGGGATCATTATTGTCACCGATGTCCCACTGGGTTGTGAGTTTTCCTTGCCCTTATGTGGGCCTACCGAGGATGTCGTAGTGGTTTGTGCAGCCCTTTGAGACACTAGTGATTTAGGGCTATATAAGTAAACATTGATTGATTGATTGATATCAATGATGAAATATTAACATTGCAACACATGCCGATACGGCCTTTTTAGTTTACTATATTGCAATTTTAAATTTCCTGGGACTTTTTTATTGAAAACGTCGCGTAATGATGACGTGTACGCGTGACGTCACCGGCTGTTATGAATATGAGCGTTGCACACACACACAGCTAAAAGTCGTCTGCTTTAATCGCATAATTACACAGTATTTTGGACATCTGTGTTGCAGAATCTTTTGCAATTTGATCAATTAATAATGGAGAAGTCAAAGTAGAAAGATGGAGTTGGGAAGCTTTAGCCTTTAGCCACACAAACACACGGTGATTCCTTGTTTAAAATTCCTGGAGGTGAAACTTTACTATGGATCAGAGCGCGGTCAAGCCAACATGGTTCCCTACCAAATGTCAACCAGCAGGTTTCGGTGAGAAAATTGTGGTTAAAAAGTCAGTTCTTACCGGAGAAAAGCTGAGCTTGTGCCGTCCATAGCTGCCGTCGACTCCCCTGAGACACTGCGCGTCAACACGTGGACACACCCTTCCGACTATCAGGTACTATTTAACTCACTAAAACACTAGCAACACAATAGAAGGATAAGGGATTTCCCAGAATTGATAAATGGGTTGTACTTGTATAGTGCTTTTCTACCTTCAAGGTACTCAAAGCGCTTTGACACTACTTCCACATTTACCCATTCACACACACATTCACACACTGATGGAGGGAGCTGCCATGCAAGGCGCCAACCAGCACCCATCAGGAGCAAGGGTGAGGTGTCTTGCTCAGGACACAACGGATGTGACGAGGTTGGTACTAGGTGGGATTTGAACCAGGGACCCTCGGGTTGCGCACGGCCACTTTTCCACTGCGCCACGCCGTCCCAACTGACCTAGTAAATGTGTCTAAAAACATCGGAATCCGTCCCAATGCAATAGCGTTTTTTTTTTAAACTTTTTTTTTCTAGTCCCGTCACTATCAATATTTTCAAACACAAATCTTTCATCCTCGCTCAAATTAATGGGGAAATTGTCGTTTTCTCGTTTTTGTTGGAGGCTCCCATTAAAATCAATGTGAATATGTGAGGAGCCCCCACTACGTGTGACGTCATCGTCTTCCGGTACAGGCAAGGCTTTTCTCTTAGCGCCGAAAGTTGCAAATTTTATCGTGGATGTTCTCTACTAAATCCTTTCAGCAAAAATATGGCAATATCGCAAAATGGATCAAGTATGACACAAAATGGACCTGCTATCCCCCGTTTAAATAAGAAAATCTCATTTCAGTAGTCCTTTAGTAAACTAAAAAGGCCGTATTGGCATGTGTTGCAATGTTAATATTTCATCATTGATATATAAACTATCAGACTGCGTGGTGGGTAGTAGTTGGTTTCAGTAGGCCTTTAATATTGAGTGGCGACTTGTCCAAATTGTACCCTGTCTTCTGCCCGATTGTAGCTGAGATAGGCAACCAGCGCCCCCCGCGACCCCAAAGGGAATAAGTGGTAGAAAATGGAATGGATGGATGGATATGTAACCCAAAAATAAATTATATATATGTATGTGTGCATATATATATATATATTATATATAGTTGGTTTCAGTAGGCCTTTAATATTGATATTTTTATTCTGAAGGATAAAAACAGTCTGCTTGTCAACTTTGTGTCAACATTTTCTCTTCACCCCCCACTTGTTTGTTACATTTTCACCGTCGGAAGGTTATCAATGAACTGCGCGCGGGAAAAGGTCAAACAAAACACGGACACCAAAGTATTTTGTCATTCGGTGCCTTTCACACAGACACCGCAAAAGCAAGGCTATTCCCACGCCGCCGATCGGGACACGCGCGTTATGACGTCAGCGTCTGCTGGACGGAAACGCTCGACTGGCGCCGACAATTGCCCGCAACACCTCCTGTCGCGGCATCAGCGGAAGGGGGGGGGCAAGACGCACGCGCGCAGCTCCGCCTCTGTTGCGGCTCCGATCGGACACACTGTGGGAAAAGAGCGACAAAAAGGACGAAAGTCGTGGTCACGTGACTGCAGCACCTGACGTGACAACAACAACAACAACTTGTGCAACAGTGGCGACTTCGACGCACGCACGCCAACAAAACAAACAGGCGCGTTCGTCGCGGAGTCTGGCGCGCGTGCACGAGAGCCTGACCTGTTCCGCACGTCCGCGCACTTTTTTTTTTTTTTTAGTGTGTGCGTGTGCGGCGACACAAAGAACAATGAGCTCGCCTCCCAAACACCACCTGAGCCTTCCTCCTCCTCCTCATCGTCACACTCGGCGCAAAGTTGCCGAGCCCGAGTGCACCGCTGCGCGTGACCGCCAAAGGGGAGCGAGCACGGGCGCGCCGATGCAAACCGAACGCAGCTGCCGTGCGCGCGCGCGGAGGGGGGAAAGGAGTATCAAAGTGTTTGTCTTACCTGCTACGAAGGAGCAGCGGCACAAAGTCCGAGTTGAAAACAAAAGTGTTACAGAGCACACAAGCGGCTAACACATTAATGAGCCAGCTAGCGTAAAAGTAGCTAGCCGTTCGCCGAAGTCCTGACGAGACTGAAGACGCCTGACAAGAACACAGCCCCGGCAGCGCCTCGGGCCACGCCCCCTCACTGCAGCGCGACAGCTGGCTCCGCCAATCACAGACAAGAACACGCCCATACCTGCTTTCTGATTGGCCCCAGCAAACTGTCTTTCGTCCCTCCCCGAGACCCTCCGGACTCTCGCGACTCACTTCTCCTCCAGATGTTAAATGTCTGTCTAGACCCGCCCCTTTTCAACTAGAGCCAGCCAATCAGAGAGCAGGACGCCCCAATTTTAATTGATACGTGACACCTGGGCCACCCCGCGGATCATGTGATTGGTTTTGCATGCCTTTATTTATCCAGTAAATACATTAGACTTAAATATGCAGAACAAAAAAATAACCTTATGTTCAAAATGAATATTGTATTGAACAAATAATACTATACTATACTAGTAATACTACATCTTAATATAACACATTAAGAAATGCGGGTTTGGCTTTGAATTCTTTAAAAATATATATATATATAACACATCACCAAGCGTGAGGTGGCGACTTGTCCAGGGTGTACCCCGCCTTCCGCCCGATTGTAGCTGAGATAGGCGCCAGCGCCCCCCGCGACCCCGAAAGGGAATAAGCGGTAGAAAATGGATGGATGGATGGATGGACATCACCAAGCGGCTAATTTGAGGGGCTAAAGCAGGGGTGTCCAAAGTGCGGCCTGTGGGCCACCTGCGGCCCGAATCTGATGTTTTAACAGCCTGCGACACATTCTCAAATATTATTACAATAAAACATTTAAAAGTGGAAGAAAACAACAAACGTATGTGATGTAGTGAGAAAATGTTGCGATATTGGGTTATTTAAAATAGTAATAAGAAAATTAGTTTTTACTTTAAAACTGTCATTGGCCAAATATATATATATATATATATGTCTTGATTGGATTATCCAGAGAATAGTGCTCGATACCGTGGTTGAGCGCAATATGTAGGTGTGGGAAAAATCACAAGACTACTTCATCTCTACAGAACTGTTTCATGAGGGGTTCCCTCAATCATCATCAGATTTTTTTTACAATCTCTCTCTCTCTCTTTCTCTCTATATATATATATATATATATCTGCGATGTGGTGGCGACATGTCATATACATATATATATATACACATTTATATAGACACACAAGGGACAAGCAGTAGGAAATGGATGGATACATATATATGCACGCATACATATATATATATATATATATATATATATATATATATATATATGTATATATATATATATATATATATATATATATAGGGCAGCACGGTGGAAGAGGGGTTAGTGCGTCTGCCTCACAATACGAAGGTCCTGCAGTCCTATGTGGAGTTTGCATGTTCTCCCCGTGACTGCGTGGGTTCCCTCCGGGTACTCCGGCTTCCTCCCACTTCCAAAGACATGCACCTGGGGATAGGTTGATTGGCAACACTAAATTGGTCCTAGTGTGTGAATGTGAGTGTGAATGTTGTCTGTCTATCTGTGTTGGCCCTGTGATGAGATGGTGACTTGTCCAGGGTGTACCCCGCCTCTCGCCCGATTGTAGCTGAGATAGACACCAGCTCCCCCCGCGACCCCAAAGGGAATAAGTGGTAGAAAAAAGAATGGATGGATATATATTTATATTTTGTTTTTGGTGGGGAGGGGCACGTGACCCCAAAAGGGACAAGCAGTAGAAAATGGAGATACACACACACACACACACATATATATACATATATATATACATATATATATATATATATATATATATATATATATATATATATATATATATTTATTTATTTTTTTACTTCAAAACTGTTATTGGCCAATGACAGCTTTGAAGTAAAAACTCGGCACAATACCACAAAATACAACATTTTGAAGACTCAGTTTACCGTTGAATACTTGATCTTTGTTTTTACAGTAAATTACTGTAAATCAAAAAACGGTTGCAGTTCTGTTTTTACGGTAAAATTCTGTACTTTTTTTGAAACTGTAAAATCAACGGTCGTTAGTTTTATAGTGCACTACTGTGAATGGGAAAACATACCTCTGTCATTTTTACATTAACATTTTGACAACTGAATTTTCCTATTTTTTTTCAACCATAAAATATACGGTCATTTTTTAAAGTAAACTCCTGTAAATGGCAAAATGGTTCCAATTCTGTTTTTGTGGTAAAATACAGGAATTTTTTTTTTTTTTTTTTTTTACGGTTGGAGTTTTTAAGAGTGCATTACTGTAAATGGAGAAAACAAACCTCTGTTATTTTTACGGTAACCTTTTGACGACTGAGTTCACCATAAAATCTATGGTCTTTGTTTTCAAGTAAATTACCTTTAAACAGAAAACGGCTCCATTTCTGATTCAATGTAAAAAATTCAGTAAACTTTATTTTTAAATTTTTTTACAGTAAAATCCACGATCGGAGTTTTTGAGAGTGCATTACTGTAAACGGAAAAACACAATGCCCGTTATGTTTATGGTACATTTTTGATAACGAAGTTGACCATAAATTGTAAAGTCTGTTTTTACAGTAAATTACAGTAAATACGAAATGGCTCCACTTCTGATTCTATGTAAAAAATTCTGTAAACGTAATTTTTAATTTTTTTTGACGATTGTAGTTTTTAAGAGTGCATTATTGTAAATTGAAAAACACAACGTCCGCTATTTTTACGGTACATTTTTGACGGCTATTTAACCATAAAATCTTCAGTCTTTGTTTTTACAGTAAATTACTGTAAACAGAACGGCTCCACTTCTGATTCTATGCAAAAAATTCAGTGAAATTTATTTTTCTACAGTAAAATCCACGATTGGAGTTTTTAAGAGTGCATTACTGTAAACGGAAAAACACAACCCCCGTTATTTTTACGGTACATTTTTGACGGCTAGGTTTACCATAAAATCTTCAGTCTTTGATTTTACAGTAGAATCTACATTTTGAGTTATTAAGCGTGCATTACTTTGATTGGAAAAACATGACCTCTGTTATTTTTACGTTAAAATTTTGACGACTGAGTTTACCATAAAATTTATATGGTCTTTGTTTTTAAAGTAAATTACTGTAAACAGAACGGCTCCACTTCTGATTCTATGCAAAAAATTCTGTAAAATTTATTTTTTTTACAGTAAAATCCACGATTGGAGTTTTTAAAAGTGCATTACTGTAAACGGAAAAACACAACGCCTGTTATTTTTACGGTACATTTTTCACGGCTAAGTTTACCATAAAATCTTCAGTCTTTGATTTTACAGTAAAATCTAGGGGTGGAGTTTTTAAGCGTGCATTACTTTGATTGGAAAAACACGACCTCTTATTTTTACGGTAAAATTTTGACGACTGAGTTTACCATAAAATCTATATGGTATTGGTTTTTAAAGTAAATTACTGTAAACAGAACGGCTCCACTTCTGATTCTATGGAAAAAATTGTTAAATTTCTTTTTTTACAGTAAAATCCACGATTGAAGTTTTTAAGAGTGCATTACTGTAAACGGAAAAACACAACGCCTGTTATTTTTACGGAACATTTTTCACGGCTAAGTTTACCATAAAATGTTCAGTCTTTGATTTTACAGTAAAATCTACATTTTGAGTTATTAAGCGTGCATTACTTTAATTGGAAAAACACAACCTTTGTTATTTTTACGGTAAAATTTTGACGACTGAGTTTACCATAAAATCTATATGGTCTTTGTTTTTAAAGTAAATTACTGTAAACAGAGAACGGCTCGACTTCTGATTCTGTGCAAAAAATTCTGTAAAATTTATTTTTTTACAGTAAAATCCACGATTGGAGTTTTTTAGTGGGCATTACTGTAAACGGAAAAACACAACGCCTGTTATTTTTACGGTACATTTTGGACTGCTAAGTTTACCATAAAATCTTCAGTCTTTGATTTTACAGTAAAATCTAGGGGTGGAGTTTTTAAGCGTGCATTACTTTAATTGGAAAAACACTACCTCTGTTATTTTTACGGTAACATTTTGACGACTGAGTTTACCATAAAATCTATATGGTGTTTGTTTTTAAACTAAATTACTGTAAACAGAAAACGGCTCCACTTCTTATTCTATGCAAAAAATCCTGTAAAATTTCTTTTTTTTACAGTAAAATCCACGATTGGAGTTTTTAAGTGTGCATTACTGTAAACGGAAAAACACAACGCCTGTTATTTTTATGGTACATTTTTCACGGCTAAGTTTACCATAAAATCTTCAGTCTTTGATTTTACAGTAAAATCTACGGGTGGAGTTTTTAAGCGTGCATTACTTTAATTGGAAAAACACGACCTCTAATTTTAACGGTAAAATTTTGACGACTGAGTTTACCATAAAATCTATATGGTCTTTGTTTTTAAAGTAAATTACTGTAAACAGAGAACGGCTCTACTTCTGATTCTATGCAAAAAATTCTGTAAAATTAATTTTTTTACAGTAAAATCCACGATTGAAGTTTTTAAGAGTGCATTACTGTAAACGGAAAAACACAACGCCTGTTATTTTTACGGTACATTTTTCACGGCTAGGTTTACCATAAAATCTTCAGTCTTTGATGTTACAGTAAAATCTAGGGGTGGAGTTTTTAAGCGTGCATTACTTTAATTGGAAAAACACAACCTCTGTTATTTTTACGGTAAAATTTTGACGACTGAGTTTACCATAAAATCTATATGGTCTTTGTTTTTAAAGTAAATTACTGTAAACAGAGAACGGCTCCACTTCTGATTATTTGCAAACAATTCTGTAAAATTTATTTTTTTACAGTAAAATCCATGATTGGAGTTTTTAAGTGTGCAATACTGTAAACGGAAAAACACAACGCATGTTATTTTTACGGAACATTTTTGACGGATAACTTTACCATAAAATCTTCAGTCTTTGATCTCACAGTAAAATCTACGGGTGGAGTTTTTAAGCGTGCATTACTTTAATTTGAAAAACACGACCTATGTTATTTTTAACGTTAAAATTTTGAGGACTGAGTTTACCATAAAATCTATATGGTCTTTGTTTTTAAAGTAAATTACTGTAAACAGAACGGCTCCACTTCTGATTCTATGCAAAAAATTCTGTTAAATTTCTTTTTTTACAGTAAAATCCACAATTGGAGTTTTTAAGGGTGCATTACTGTAAACGGAAAAACACAACGCCCGTTATGTTTATGGTACATATTTGATAATGAAGTTTACCATAAATTGTATAGTCTGTTTTTACAGTAAATTACTGTAAATACGAAATGGCTCCACTTCTTATTCTATGTAAAAAAAATTCTGTAAATGTAATTTTTATTTTTTATTTTTTACAGTAAAGTCCACGATTGTAGTTTTTAAGGGTGCATTATTGTAAAAGGAAAAACACAACGTCCGCTATTTTCACGGCTAATTAACCATAGAATCTTCAGTCTTTGTTTTTACAGTAAATTACTGTAAACAGAACGGCTCCACTTCTGATTCTATGCAAAAAATTCTGTAAAATTTATTTTTTTACAGTAAAATCCACGATTGGAGCTTTTAAGAGTGCATTACTGTAAACGGAAAAACACAACGCATGTTATTTTTATGGTACATTTTTGACGGCTAGTTTTACCATAAAATTTTCAGTCTGTGATTTTACAGTAAAATCTACGGGTGGAATTTTTAAGCGTGCATTACTTTAATTGGAAAAACACTACCTCTGTTATTTTTACGGTAAAATTTTGACGACTGAGTTTACCATAAAATCTATATGGTCTTTGTTTTTAAAGTAAATTACTTTAAACAGAACGGCTCCACTTCTGATTCTATGCAAAAAATTCTGTTAAATTTCTTTTTTTACAGTAAAATCCACGATTGGAGTTTTTAAGAGTGCATTACTGTAAACGGAAAAACACAACGCCTGTTATTTTTATGGTACATATTTGATAATGAAGTTTACCATAAATTGTATAGTCTGTTTTTACAGTAAATTACTGTAAATACGAAATGGCTCCACTTCTTATTCTATGTAAAAAAAATTCTGTAAATGTAATTTTTAATTTTTTTTTACAGTAAAGTCCACGATTGTAGTTTTTAAGGGTGCATTATTGTAAAAGGAAAAACACAACGTCCGCTATTTTCACGGCTAATTAACCATAAAATCTTCAGTCTTTGTTTTTACAGTAAATTACTGTAAACAGAACGGCTCCACTTCTGATTCAATGCAAAAAATTCCGTAAAATTTATTTTTTTACAGTAAAATCCACGATTGGAGCTTTTAAGAGTGCATTACTGTAAACGGAAAAACACAACGCATGTTATTTTTATGGTACATTTTTGACGGCTAGTTTTACCATAAAATTTTCAGTCTGTGATTTTACAGTAAAATCTACGGGTGGAGTTTTTAAGCGTGCATTACTTTAATTGGAAAAACACTACCTCTGTTATTTTTACGGTAAAATTTTGACGACTGAGTTTACCATAAAATCTATATGGTGTTTGTTTTTAAAATAAATTACTGTAAACAGAAAACGGCTCCACTTCTGATTCTATGCAAAAAATCCTGTAAAATTTCTTTTTTTACAGTAAAATCCACGATTGGAGTTTTTAAGTGTGCATTACTGTAAACGGAAAAACACAACGCCTGTTATTTTTACGGTACATTTTGGACGGCTAAGTTTACCATAAAATCTTCAGTCTTTGATTTTACAGTAAAATCTACGGGTGGAGTTATTAAGCGTGCATTACTTTAATTGGAAAAACACGACCTCTGTTATTTTTACGTTAAAATTTTGACGACTGAGTTTACCATAAAATCTATATGGTCTTTGTTTTTAAAGTAAATTACTGTAAACAGAGAACGGCTCCACTTCTGATTCTATACAAAAAATTCTGTAAAATTTATTTTTTTACAGTAAAATCCACGATTGGAGTTTTTAAGTGTGCAATACTGTAAACGGAAAAACACAACGCATGTTATTTTTACGGTAAATTTTTCACGGCTAACTTTATCATAAAATTTTCAGTCTTTGATTTTACAGTAAAATCTACGGGTGGAGTTTTTAAGCATGCATTACTTTAATTGGAAAAACACGACCTCTAATTTTAACGGTAAAATTTTGACGACTGAGTTTACCATAAAATCAATATGGTCTTTGTTTTTAAAGTTAATTACCGTAAATGGAAAAACGGTTCCACTTCTGTTTTTATGCAAAAATTCTGGAAACTAAGTGAAGTGAATTATATTTATATAGCGCTTTTTCCTCAAGTGACTCAAAGCGATTTACACAGTGAAACCCAATCACTAAGTTATAATTAAACCAGTGTGGGTGGCACTGGGAGCAGGTGGGTAAAGTGTCTTGCCCAAGGACACAACGGCATTGACTAGGATGGTGGACGCGGGGATCGAACCTGCAAACCCTCAAGTTGCTGGCACGGCCGCTCTACCGCCCCAAAACTATTCCTTTTTTTTACAGTAAAATCAACAGTGGGTGATTTTACACTGTTTTACTATAAATGGAAAAACACAACCTCTGTTATTTTTACAGTAACATTTCCCCTTTTTTTTTTACTATAAAAAACAGTCTTTGTTCTTTACAGTAAATAACTGGCTAACAGGCATAATCAGAGGCAAGAGTCCATTAGGATGACAAATATTCCATTAGATGGATTTTTTAGCTCCATTAGTGAGCAGACTCACATTAGTAGCGTCAGCTTTTTAGCATCTGTTGCATGAACACAATGCCCCTCTGCGTGAGTGATGGTCGTCTTCCACGTCTCTCAGTTTCTTCGTTACGGGTGGGAGGAGTCTCCTCTCTCAAAAAGGTCACTCCATCGTCGTGAGGTCTACGCGGGCCGGGTCGATGCAGGACGTCGGGCGAGGGAAGGTCATGTGTCACAGTTTTACGAAGAACCATCGAGACCACGGTCTACTCCGAAAACTGACTGGACTCATTAGACCGAGGAGAACTGCATTGGAATGACCCACATCCTTATATGGGCAACAGGGGAGTGTTTCCTGTGCTAATTAGTTGGGGTGCACAAACATAATCCATTCACATTCCAATCCCGATTCTTGTTCATTCCAACTTCTAAATCAATTCATAATTTTTTTTAAATCATTTAAAAATATTTTTTAAATTATATTTTAAAAAATATGTTTTTAGGCCTTCTTTATTAAACCAGAAGGAGCTTTTCTAATTAGTAGGGGTGCACACACACACAAAAAAGATTCACATCTGAATCGCGATTCTCATCATCATGATTCTCAATAGATTCATCGTTTTCAAATATTCATTTCAACATTTTTTAAAATGTTTTTTAAATTCATTTTAGGCCATCTTTATGGAATGAGAAGGAGCTTTTCTAATTAATAAGGGTGCACACACACACACAAAAAAAAAACGATTCATATCTAAATCGTGATTCTAATCATCATGATTCTAAATGGATTCATCATTTTCAAATATTGATTTCAACATTTTTTTTAATGTTTTTTAAATTCATTTTAGGCCATCTTTATGCAATGAGAAGGAGCTTTTCTAATTATTAGGGGTGCACACACACACACAAAAAAAACGATTCATATCTAAATCGTGATTCTAATCATCATGATTCTAAATGGATTCATCATTTTCAAATATTAATTTCAAATTTTTTTTTTACGTTTTTTAAATTCATTTTAGGCCATCTTTATGCAATGAGAAGGAGCTTTTCTAATTAATAAGGGTGCACACACACAAAAAAAAAACTATTAATATCTAAATCGTGATTCTAATCATGATTTTAAATGGATTCATCATTTTCAAATATTCATTTCAACATTTTTTTTTAATGTTTTTTAAATTCATTTTAGGCCATCTTTATGCAATGAGAAGGAGCTTTTCTAATTAATAAGGGTGCACACACACACACACACACACACACACACACACAAAAACGATTCACATCTAATTTGTGATTCTAATATTTCGTGAATCTAAATGGAGTCATAATTTTCAAAAATGTATTTAAAAATATTTAAAAATTATATTTTTGGAAAGATGTTTTAGGCTCTCGATGAAACCAGAAGGAGCTTCTCTAATTGGTAAGGGTGTACAAAAAAATTGAACGATTCACATCTAAGTCGTGATTCTTATATATCGTGAAT
Source organism: Nerophis ophidion (assembly GCF_033978795.1). Classification (NCBI taxonomy): domain Eukaryota; kingdom Metazoa; phylum Chordata; class Actinopteri; order Syngnathiformes; family Syngnathidae; genus Nerophis; species Nerophis ophidion. Next base: position 7,878,304 of record NC_084631.1, on the reverse strand, counting down.
CTAAATCGATTCATAATTTTCAAAAATGTATTCAAAAATATTTAAAAATTATATTTTTGGAAAGATGTTTTAGGCTCTCGATGAAACCAGAAGGAGCTTCTCTAATTAGTAGGGGTTCACAAAATAAAAAAAAACAATTCACATCTAAATCGTGATTGTTGTATATCGTGAATCTAAATTGATTCATAATTTAAACAAACATTTTAAATCATCAATCAATCAATCAAAGTTTACTTATATAGCCCTAAATCACGAGTGTCTCAATGGGCTGCACAAGTCACAACAACATCCACGGCATAGATCCAAAATCAGGGCAAGAAAAACTCAACCCAATGGGATGACAATGACATTTAAAATCATTTCAAAATTCCTTTAAAAAAATATATAATTTTAGGCCACCTCTATGCAACGAGACAGAGTTTTTCTAACTAGTAGGGGTGCACGAAAAAAATAAAAATAGATTCACATCCAAATCATGATTCTTATGTATCATGAATCTAAATCGATTCATAATCTTCAAAAATTCATCAAAAAATATTTAAAATTTATATTTTTTTAAATAGGTTTGAGGCCGTATCGATGAAACCAGAAAGACGTCTCTAATTAGTAGGAGTGCAGAATTCTCAACATCATGATTCTAAATTGATTCATTACAGGATGAATTTTCCAAAATTCTGTGGTATGTACCTGTAAAATTTGTGAAAAAAGCCAGCATATTCACATTAGCAAGTGTCAAGTCCCAAATTATCTGACTTTGAGGTGTATGTCTGTAAACTTAGTTAAAAAAAAAAAAAAAGAGATAGCATGCTAACAGTTAGCATATGTCTAATACCAAATTATCTGACTCTGAGGTGTGTACCTGCAAAATTTGTGAACAAAGCCAGCATGCTAACATGCATCAAGTACCAAAATATATAACTCAGTGGTATGTACCTGTAGAATTTGTGAAAAAAGCCAGAATGCTAACATTAGCATGTGTCAAGTCCCAAATGATCTGACTTTGAAGTGTATGTCTGTAAAATTAATTAAAAAAAAAAGATAGCATGCTAACAGTTATCATATGTCTGATACCAAATTATCTGACTCTGAGATGTATACATGGAAAATTTGTGAAAAAAAGCTAGCATGCTAACATACATCAAGTACCAAAATATATAACTCTGTGTTATGTACCTGTAAAATTAGTGAAAAAAGCCAGCGTGCTAACATTAGCATGTGTCAAGTCCCAAATGATCTGACTCTTAGGTGTATGCCTGTACAATTTGACAAAAGATAGCATGCTAACAGTTAGCATATGTTTAATACTAAATTATCTGATTCTGATGTATATACCTGTAAAATTAGTGAAAAAGCTAGCATGCGGACGTTGTTAGCACACTAACAGTTTTATCTGTTAGTGTGTACCATTTTATCTGACTCTTGAGGTGTATGCCTGTAAAAATCTAAGAAAAAAGCTGGCGTTATAAAAGCATGCTAACAGTTAGCATGCATCTAAAGCTCCACATTTTCCTGACTCTGAGGTGTGTGCCTGTAAAATTATTAAAAAGGTAGCTTGCTAGCAGTTACCATATGTCTAATACCAAATTCTGACTACAAGGTGTATGCCTGTAAAATTTGTGAAAACACCTAGCATACTAACAGTTAGCATGCCTCTAGTACCAAATTATCACACTGAGGTGTATGCCTGTAAAATTAGTCAAACGATAGCCTACTAGCATTAGCATACTAACAGCTGGCAATTGTCGAGAACCGAGTTATCTGACTTTGAGGTGTATGCCTGAAAAATGAGTAAAAAAAAGCTAGCATGCTAAAATACTAGGTGTAACATGTTAACAGTACCCAATTATCAGACTTTGTGGTATATCCCTTCACAATTAGCTTTAAAAAAGCCAGCATGCTAACGCTATCATCTTGACAGTTAGCACGCGCCAAGTACCAAATCATCAGACATCGAGGTGGATACCTGTACAAATTGTGGAAAAAAAGCTAGCATGCCAACAGTTAGCATGCACCAAGTACCAAATGATCTAACTTTGTGGTATATCCCTGTAAAATTAGCTTTAAAAGCTAACATGCGCATGCTAACATTAGCATGTTGACAGTTACCATGCGCCTAGAACCAAATTATCTGACTTTGAGGTGGATACCTGTAAAATTTGCACACAAAAAAAGTGCATAGCACTAGCTAACTTTTTTTTTTTTTTTTTACAAATTTTACCAAATTAGTACCAAATTAATTGATTCTGAGGGATATACATGTAAAATTTGTGGGAAAAAAAAGCTAGCATGCTACCATTTACGTGCTAACAGTTTAAAAGCGTCAAGTACCAAAATATATAACTCTGGTGTATCGATGAAAAAATGAACTTGAAAAAAGCCCAAAAACGTGACTCTGAGGTGTACATGTGGGCCATCTTCTTTACCTGCCCCTACTTTGACTGCGTCTTCTTCTTGTAGTTTTTAGCGCTTCCATAGCGAACCTACTGACAGATATAAGTTGGAACTATACAGCGGAGGATGCATGTGCATGTACGAGCCAGTCTGCCCCACAACAAGAAGACAGAGAAAAAGAAGGAACTTAGTGACTATAATTTAGGACTACAATGAGGGACTTAAAGCTCTTAGGGTAAAACAAGACTGCTTTAAATAATAAGTCCCGTTTAATACATGAGGCCCCTGGTTTTGACATTCGGGCAACCACAGCACAGCGGCGCATCGTTCTGCAAAGTCTGACATCATCATCACGTTGACGAGCCCCGCGGGGTCGCAGGTGTGCTTCTGAAGGCTCTCTGCTCGTTTGTACCGAGAGTTGAAGCCAGCGTCTCCGCCACGTTCCGCCCACGCCGGCCCAGAGGCGACGCCGCGGTGTCGGCCGGCGCTTCGGGCGACGTGAACAACAAACCTGCAGTGGGAGATTTGGCTTGTGAACATTCGCCGAGTCGGGCCTGGCGGGCTGCGGATCGAACCTGACTAAACGGCCTCTTAGCCCCTCCCCCACGGGGAGCTTTTAGCAGCCAGACGCTGAGATGACCTTCAACGCCTGCTGCCTTCAGCTCGCCATCGCTGCCAAAGCCAGAAGCACCACGCTGGAGGACATCCACCCAACCTTTACACTCCTTTCTGCTGCCTTCCCTGTGTCTCATGAGAGGACATCTTCTAGAAGCTTCCTTCGCCTTAAAGGTGACACAATAAATACTTTTTTTCCTTCAAATGGAAGACAATAAAAACCCCTGATCTTAAAATGTAACACAAAAAAGACTTCTGACTTTCAAATGTAACACAATAAAGACCCCTGACTTTTAAATGTAACACAATAGAGCCCTGACCTTCAAATGCAACACAATACAGACCCATGACCTTCAAATTTAACAAAAAAAGGCTTCTGAATTTCAAATGTAGGACAATAAATACCCCTGACCTTCAAATGCAACACCATAAAGACCCCAGACTTTCAAATTGAAGAAAAACGGGCTTCTGGATTTCAAATGTAAGACAATAAATACCCCTGACCTTCAAATGCAACACCATAAAGACCCCAGACTTTCAAATTGAAGAAAAACGGGCTTCTGGATTTCAAATGTAAGACAATAAATACCCATGACCTTCAAATGCAACACAATAAAGACCCATGACCTTCAAATTTAACAAAAAAAGCCTTCTGACCTTCAAATGCAACACAAATTAGACCCATGACCTTCAAATTTAACAAAAAAAAAAGGCTTCTGAATTTCAAATGTAACAAAATAAAGACCTCTGACTTTCGAATGTAACACAATGAAGACCCCTGACCTTCAAAGGCAAAACAATAAAAAAAACACCTGACTTTCAAATGAAACAAAAAAACCTTCTGAATTTCAAATGTAACACAATAAAGACCCCTGACCATTAAATGTAACACAAAATATTTCTGTCTTTCAAATGTAACACAATAAAGAGCCCTGACCTTTAAAGCCACCACAATAAAGACCCCTGACCTTCAAATGAAACAAAAAAGCCTTCTGACTTTCAAATGTAACAATAAATACCCCTGCCTTTTAAATGTAACACAATAAAGGCCCCTGACCTTCAACTGTAACACAAAAATACTTCTCATTTTCAGATGTAACACAATAAAGACCCCTGACCTTCAAATGTAACAAAAAACGGCGTTAGAATTTCAAATGTAACACAATAAAGACCCCTGACCTTTAAATGTAACACAAAAAAGACATCTGTCCTTCAAATATAACTAAATAATTACCCCTGACCTTCAAATGTAACACAAAACGACTTCACACTCTTAGATGTAACACAGTAAAGACCCCTGACTTATAAATGTAACACAATAAACACCCCTGACCTTCAAAATGAAACACAATAAAGACTTATGTCCTCCAAACGGAACACAATAATGACTTCTGTCCTTCAAATGTAACACAATAAAGACCACTGACCTTCAAAGGCAACACAATAAAGACCCCTGACCATTAAATGTAACACAAAAGATTTCTGTCCTTCAAATGTAACAAAATAAAGACCTCTGACCCTCAAAGGCAACACAATAAAGACCCCTGACCTTCAAATGAAACAAAAAAGGCTTCTGAATTTCAAATGTAACACAAAAAAGACCCCTGACCTTTAAATAAAACACAAAATACTTCTGTCCTGCAAATGTAACACAATAAAGACTTCTGACTTTCAAATGTAACACAATAAATACCCCTGACTTTTAAATGTAACACAATAAGGCCCCTGACCTTCCACTGTAATACAATAATACTTCTCACTTTCAGATGTAACACAATAAATACTTCTGACTTTTAAATGTAACACAATAAACACCCTTGACCTTCAACTGTAACACAAAAATACTTCTCATTTTCAGATGTAACACAATAAAGACCCCTGACCTTCAAATGTAACAAAAAACGGCGTTAGAATTTCAAATGTAACACAATAAAGACCCCTGACCTTTAAATGTAACACAAAAAAGACATCTGTCCTTCAAATATAACAAAATAATTACCCCTGACCTTCAAATGTAACACAAAACGACTTCACACTCTTAGATGACCCCTGACTTATAAATGTAACACAATAAACACCCCTGACCTTCAAAATGAAACACAATAAAGACGTATGTCCTCCAAATGGAACACAATAACGACTTCTGTCCTTCAAATGTAACACAATATAGACCACTGACCTTCAAAGGCAACACAATCAAGACCCCTGATCTTCAAATGAAACAAAAAAGGCTTCTGAATGTCAAATGTAACACAAAAAAGACCCCTGACCTTTAAATAAAACACAAAATACTTCTGTCCTGCAAATGTGACACAATAAAGACTTCTGACTTTAAAATGTAACACAATAAAGGCCCCTGACCTTCAACTGTAACACAAAAATACTTCTCACTTTCAGATGTAACAGAATAAATACTTCTGACTTTTAAATGTAACACAATAAACACGCTTGACCTTCAACTGTAACACAAAAATACTTCTCATTTTCAGATGTAACACAATAAAAACCCGTGACCTTCAAATGTAACAAAAAACGGCTTTTGAATTTCAAATATACCACAATAAATACCCCTGACCTTCAAATGTAACACAAAATGACTTCTCACTCTTAGATGTAACAATAAATACCCCTGACTTTTAAATGTAACACAATAAGGCCCCTGACCTTCCACTGTAATACAATAATACTTCTCACTTTCAGATGTAACACAATAAATACTTCTGACTTTTAAATGTAACACAATAAACACCCTTGACCTTCAACTGTAACACAAAAATACTTCTCATTTTCAGATGTAACACAATAAAGACCCCTGACCTTCAAATGTAACAAAAAACGGCGTTAGAATTTCAAATGTAACACAATAAAGACCCCTGACCTTTAAATGTAACACAAAAAAGACATCTGTCCTTCAAATATAACAAAATAATTACCCCTGACCTTCAAATGTAACACAAAACGACTTCACACTCTTAGATGACCCCTGACTTATAAATGTAACACAATAAACACCCCTGACCTTCAAAATGAAACACAATAAAGACGTATGTCCTCCAAATGGAACACAATAACGACTTCTGTCCTTCAAATGTAACACAATATAGACCACTGACCTTCAAAGGCAACACAATCAAGACCCCTGATCTTCAAATGAAACAAAAAAGGCTTCTGAATGTCAAATGTAACACAAAAAAGACCCCTGACCTTTAAATAAAACACAAAATACTTCTGTCCTGCAAATGTGACACAATAAAGACTTCTGACTTTAAAATGTAACACAATAAAGGCCCCTGACCTTCAACTGTAACACAAAAATACTTCTCACTTTCAGATGTAACAGAATAAATACTTCTGACTTTTAAATGTAACACAATAAACACGCTTGACCTTCAACTGTAACACAAAAATACTTCTCATTTTCAGATGTAACACAATAAAAACCCGTGACCTTCAAATGTAACAAAAAACGGCTTTTGAATTTCAAATATACCACAATAAATACCCCTGACCTTCAAATGTAACACAAAATGACTTCTCACTCTTAGATGTAACAATAAAGACCCCTGACTTTTAAATGTAACACAATAAACACCCCTGACCTTCAAATGAAACACAATAAAGACCTATGTCCTCCAAATGGAACACAATAACGACTTCTGTCCTTCAAATGTAACACAATAAAGACCACTGACCTTCACATGGAACACAATAAAGACTTGTGTCCTTCAAATGTAACAAAATAAATACTTCTGTCCTTTGATTGTAACAAAAAAACTTCTGACTTTCAAATGTAACACAATAAAGACCCCTGACCTTCGAATGTGACACAATCAAAACCCATGACCTTCAAATGTAACACAATAAATACTTCTGTCCTTCAAATGTGATAAAATAAAAAACCCTGACCTTCAACTGTAACACAAAAATACTTCTCATTTTCAGATGTAACACAATAAAGACCCCTGACTTTTAAATGTAACACAATAAAGACCCCTGACCTTAAAATTTAACAAAAAATGGCTTTTGAATTTCAAATGTAACACAATAAAGACCCCTGACCTTTAAATGTAACATAAAAAAGACATCTGTCCTTCAAATATAACAAAACAAACACCCCTGACCTTCAAATGTAACACAAAACGACCTTTCACTCTCAGAAGTAACACAATAAAGACCCCTGACTATTAAATGTAACACAAACACCCCTGACCTTCAAATGAAACACAATAAAGACTTCTGTCCTTCAAATGTAAGCTCAATAAAGACCACTTCAAATGTAACACAATAAAGACTTCTGTCCTTCAAATGTAACACAATAAAGACTTCTGTCCTTCGATTGTAACACAATAAAGACCACTTCAAATGGAACACAATAAAGACTTCTGTCCTTCAAATGTAACACAATAAAGACCACTTCAAATGGAACACAATAAAGACTTCTGTCCTTCAAATGTAACACAATAAAGACTTCTGTCCTTCGATTGTAACAAAAAAATACTTCCGACTTTCAAATGTAACACAATAAAGACCCCTGACCTTCAAATGTAACACAATAAATACTTCTGTCCTTCAAATGTGATCAAATAAAGACCCCTGACCTTCAAATGTAACACAATACAGACTTATGTCCTTCAAATATAACACAAAAAAGACTTCTGACCTTCAAATGTAACACAATAAAAACTTCTGGCTTTCAAACATACAAACCCCGTTTCCATATGAGTTGGGAAATGGTGTTAGATGTAAATATAAACAGAATACAATGATTTGCAAATCCTTTTCAACACATATTTAGTTGAATATGCTACAAAGACAACATACCGTATTTCCTTGAATTGCCGCAGGGCATATAGTAAGCGCCTGCCTTGAATTACTGCCGGGTCAAACTTGCTTGGCAAAATAATTAGAGCATGCTTAGTATTACAGCCTGGTCAAACTCGTGACGTCACAAGTGACATTTCCCCTGTCATCATTTTCAAAATGGAGGACGCTGATTTCAATACCGGTAACTTGAAATCGCATAAAGGGAAAAAGATTAAGAGTTATTCAGTAGGATTTAAGGTCCAAACTATTGAATACCGGCATGCTAAAAATAACAGGAAGCAGCTATGTTTTATTAGTATAGCTATGGAGAGGTGGAGCAGACGGGCGAGCGAGCGGAGAGGAGGAGCGGATGAGCGACCTGGACTGAGGTTTTATTGAAAAATAAACAAAGTCAAACTGCTCAAGCCATGTCCTTCCTTGGTGGTCCTGGGAACCCGCAAGACGACGGCTTGAGACCGTCACAATACCGTAGCTGCGTGTGTCAAATATGAGTCATTAATTGACTCCCGCCTCCTGGTGGCAGAGGGCGCTAGTGATCCTTCTTGCCACTACTCGGCTGCAGAAGAAGTGACAATTAGTGACGTGAATCGTGCTGGGACGGATATGAGGCAGCGGGTGCACGATGGACCTTTTAGGATGTAACACCTATGCTGGCTATGTAAACAACCGGGCTGAAATAAAGCATGTTCCAGTCCTAAATACCCAGTGTATTATTTATACAGTAACACTTCCTGGTGGCAGCGGTGGGATAAAGAGATCACCCACGGAGCAGAACGGGAGGGGGAGTCGCCTGAGGATAATTCTGTCGTCGCCCCCGCTCTTGAGGAGCCGAGCTAACTGATAGCAGCGGTCTGATAGCAGTTTTCTAAACTGGACTTTCAATCAAAGCAGGAGGTAATGAAGGAAGACCTCCATCGAGACAGAGAGACTTTTAAAACTGAAGAAAGATAAGGAAGACTTCTATAAAGAAGTTATCGATGCTTTTGATCAGAAGGACCTGGCATGGGATTCATTTATAAGTAAAGGTAAGACCATAATAACGTTTTTTTTTTATTAAATGTGCTTTTCATGATGGTATCCGTACATCACAATCAAATTTTTACTGCATGCCTTTGGTAAGCGCAGGAGTGAGAAGAAGTTTTAAATTGATTAACGCTCCGGCGGCGATTCAAGGAAATAAGGTATTAGAGGTTCAAACTGATAAACATTTATTTTTTAGCAAATAATCCTTAACTTTCGAATTTGATGCCAGCAACATGTGACAAAAAAGTTGGGAAAGGTGGCAATAAATACTGAAAAAAGTTGAGGAATGCTCATCAAACACTTATTTGGAAGAACCCCCAGGTGTGCAGGCTAACTGGGAACAGGTGGGTACCATGATTGGGTATAAAAACGGCTTGCCAAAAAATGCTCAGTCTTTCACAAGAAAGGATGGGGCGAGGTACACCCCTTTGTCCACAACTGCATGAGCAAATAGTCAAACTGTTTAAAAACAACGTTTCTCAAAGAGCAATTGTAAGAAATTTAGGGATTTCAACATTTACGGTCCATAATAGGTTCAGAAAATTTGGAAAAATCACTTCACGTAAGCAGCATGGCCGGAAACCAACATTGAATGACCGTGACCTTCGATCCCTCAGACGGCACTGTATCAAAAACCGACATCAATCTCCAAAGGATATCACCACATAGGCTCAGGAACACTTCAGAAAACCACTGTCACGAAATACAGTTGGTCGCTACATCTGTAAGTGCAAGTTAAAGCTCTACTATGCAAAGCGAAAGCCATTTATCAACAACATCCAGAAACGCCGCTGGCTTCTATGGGCTCGAGATCATCTAAGATGGACTGATGCAAAGTGGAAAAGTGTTCTGTGGTCTGACGAGTCCACATTTCAAATTGTTTTTGAAAATATTCGACATTGTGTCACCCGGACCAGAGGGGAAGCGAACAATCCAGACTGTTATCGATGCAAAGTTCAAAAGCCAACATCTGTGATGGTATGGGGGTGCATTAGTGCCCAAGGCATGGGTAACTTACATATCTGTGAAGGCATCATTAATGCTGAAAGGTACATACAGGTTTTGGAACAACATATGCTGCCATCTAAGCGCCGTCTTTTTCACGGACGCCCCTGCTTATTTCAGCAAGACAATGCCAAGCCACATTCAGCACGTGTTACAACAGCGTGTTTCGTAAAAAAAAGAGTGCAGTTACTTTCCTGGCTCGCCTGCAGTCAAGACCTGTCTTCCATCGAAAATGTGTGGCGCATTATGAAGCGTAAAATACGACAGCGGAGACCCCGGACTGTTGAAGGACTGAAGCTCTACATAAAACAAGAATGAGAAAGAATTCCACTTTCAAAGCTTCAACAATTGGTTTCTTCAAATCCCAAACGTTTATTGAGTGTTGTTAAAAGAAAAGGTGATGTAACACAGTGGTGAACATGCCCTTTCCCAACTACTTTGGCACGTGTTGCAGCCATGAAATTCCAAGTTAATTATTATTTGCAAAAAAGAAAATAAAGTTTATGAGTTTGAACATCAAATATATTGTCTTTGTAGTGCATTCAATTGAATATGGGTTGAAAAGGATTTACAAATCATTGTGCCCGATTGTAGCTGAGATAGGCGCCAGCACCCCCCGCCACCCCGAAAGGGAATAAACGGTAGAAAATGGATGGATGGATGTATTCTGTTTATATTTACATCTAACACAATTTCCCGACTCATATGGAAACGGGGTTTGTAACACAATAAAGACCCCTGACCTTCAAATGTAAAACAATAAAGACGTCTGACCTTCAAATGTAACACAATAATCAATCAATCAATGTTTATTTACATAGCCCTAAATCACAAGTGTCTCAAAGGGCTGCACAAGCCACAACGACATCCGCGGTACAGAGTCCACATAGGGGCAAGTAAAAACTCGCCCTAGTGGGAAGTAGGTGACAATGACTATGAGAAACCTTGGAGAGGACCGCATATGTGGGCAACCCCCCCTCTGGGGGAGACCGAAAGCAATGAATGTCGAGCGGGTCTAACATGCAATTGTGAAAGTTCAGTCCATAGTAGATCCAACATAACGGTGAGAGTCCAGTCCATAGTGGATCCAATATAGTAGCAAGATTCCTTTCCATAGTCCAATCAAGACCCCTGACATTCAAATGTAACACAATAAAGACCCCTCGCCTTCAAAAGTAACACAAAAAAAGATTTCTGAATCTACTAATGTAACACAATAAATACTTCTGACATTGAAATGTAACAAAATAAAGACCCCTGACCTTCAAATGTAACACAATAAAGACCCCTGACCTTCAAATGTAACATAAAGACTTCTGGCTTTCAAATGTAACACAATAAAGACTTCTGGCTTTCAAATGTAACACAACAAAGACCTCAGACCTTCAAATGTAACACAATAAAGACATCTGACCTTCAAATGTAATATAATAAAGACTCCTGACCTTCAAATGTAACACAATAAAGACCCCTGACCTTCAAATGTACCATAAAAAGGACTTCCGACTTTCTAATGTAACACAATAAATACTTCTGACATTCAAATGCAACACAATAAAGACCCCTGACCTTCAAATGTACCATAAAAAGGACTTCCGACTTTCTAATGTAACACAATAAATACTTCTGACATTCAAATGCAACACAATAAAGACCCCTGACCTTCAAATGTACCACAAAAAAGACTTCCGACTTTCTAATGTAACACAATAAATACTTCTGACATTCAAATGCAACACAATAAAGACCCCAGACCTTCAAATGTACCACAAAAAAGACTTCCGACTTTTTAATGTAACACAATAAATACTTCTGACATTCAAATGCAACACAATAAAGATCCCTGACCTTCAAATGTAACACAATAATAAAGATTCCTGACCTTCAAATGTAACACAATAAAGACCTCTGACCTTCAAATGTAACACAAGACCTCTGCCCTTCAAATGTAACACAAAAAAGCCTTTCGACTTTCTAATTTAACACAATAAATACTTCTGACATTCAAATGTAACACAATAAAAAACCCTGACCTTCAAATGTAACACAAAAAATACTTTCGACTTTCTAATGTAACACAATAAATACTTGTGACATTCAAATGTAACACAATAAATACTTCCGACATTCAAATGTAACACAATAAATACTTCCGACATTCAAATGTAACACAATAATGACCCCTGGCCTTCAAATGTAACACAATAAAGACCCCTGACATTGAAATGTAACAAAATAAAGACCCCCGACCTTCAAATGTAACATAAAAACTTCCGGCTTTCAAATGTAACACATTAAATACTTCTGACATTCAAATGTAACACATTAAAGACCCCTGACCTTCAAATGTAACACAATAAAGACCCCTGACCATCAAATGTAAAACAATAAAGACCCCTGACCTTCAAATGTAACACAAAAAAGACTTCCGACTTTCTAATGTAACACAATACAACTGACATTCAAATGTAACACAATAAAGACCCCTGACCTTCAAATGTAACACAAGACTTCCGACTTTCTAATGTAACACAATAAATACTTCTGACATTCAAATGTAACACAATAAAGACCCCTGAACATCAAATGTAAAACAATAAATACCCCTGACCTTCAAATGTAACACATTAAAGACCCCTGACCTTCAAATGTAACACAAATAAGACTTCCGACTTCCTAATGTAACACAATACTTCTGACATTCAAATGTAACACAATAAAGACCCCTGACCTTCAAATGTAACACAAAAAAGACTTCCGACCTCCTAATGTAACACAATACTTCTGACATTCAAATGTAACACAATAAAGACCCCTGACCTTCAAATGTAACACAAATAAGACTTCCGACTTCCTAATGTAACACAATACTTGTGACATTCAAATGTAACACAATAAAGACCCCTGACCTTCAAATGTAACACAAATAAGACTTCCGACTTTCTAATGTAACACAATAAATACTTCTGACATTCAAATGTAACACAATAAAGACCCCTGAACATCAAATGTAAGACAATAAAGACCCCTGACCTTCAAATGTAACACATTAAAGACCCCTGACCTTCAAATGTAACACAATAAAGACCTGACCTTCAAATGTAACACAGTAAAGACCCCTGACCTTCAAATGTAACACAAAAAAGACTTCCGACTTCCTAATGTAACACAATACTTCTGACATTCAAATGTAACACAATAAAGACCCCTGACCTTCAAATGTAACACAAATAAGACTTCCGACTTTCTAATGTAACACAATAAATACTTCTGACATTCAAATGTAACACAATAAAGACCCCTGAACATCAAATGTAAGACAATAAAGACCCCTGACCTTCAAATGTAACATATTAAAGACCCCTGACCTTCAAATGTAACACAATAAAGACCTGACCTTCAAATGTAACACAATAAAGACCCCTGACCTTCAAATGTAACACAAAAAAGACTTCCGACTTCCTAATGTAACACAATACTTCTGACATGCAAATGTAACACAATAAAGAACCCTGACCTTCAAATGTAACACAAATAAGACTTCCGACTTTCTAATGTAACACAGTAAATACTTCTGACATTCAAATGTAACACAATAAAGACCCCTGAACATCAAATGTAAGACAATAAAGACCCCTGACCTTCAAATGTAACACATTAAAGACCCCTGACCTTCAAATGTAACACAATAAAGACCTGACCTTCAAATGTAACACAATAAAGACCCCTGACCTTCAAATGTAACACAAAAAAGACTTCCGACTTCCTAATGTAACACAATACTGCTGACATTCAAATGTAACACAAAAAAGACTTCCGACTTTCTAATGTAACACATTAAAGACCCCTGACCTTCAAATGTAACACATTAAAGACCTCTGACCTTCAAATGTAACACATTAAAGACCCCTGACCTTCAAATGTAACACAATAAAGACCCCTGACCTTCAAATGTAACACATTAAAGACCCCTGACATTCAAATGTAACACAATAAAGACCCCTGACATTCAAATGTAACACAATAAAGACCACAAGAACAAACACAGCATATTATATATGTGCATATTTGTCGTAATCAGATGTATAGCTCCGCCCCTCCTACCTTCCATACTTCCTGTTTCATAACATCATCAGGTGACAGTCAGAGCAACACAATAGTAAGGTCGCTTTGGTGGCACAGCTGGCTGTCGTCTTTGGTGTGTGTGTGTGTGTGTGTGTGTGTGTGTGTGTGTGTGTGTGCGTGTGTGCGTGTGTGATGTGATAAAAGTGCGTGTAGCATGAAGGGCGCACTGTTACATTGGGTCTCAAACGAGCCAGATGAAAATGCTCTGATGACTTTTGGCTCATTAAGGACATCTCAGCTGCTCATCACACACACACACACACACACACACACACACACACACACACACACACACACACACACACACACACACACACACAGACACACACACAAAGAGGAGGAGTAATGAGGCTCGTCAGACAGGTGACATTAATATTTGCACTCTTTATGCAAATCGTTCAGAAATGAACATGTGACCTTTTTGACCTTTTGGAGTTTGCTGGCGTCTGCCCTTCAAGTGACCTTGTCCACCTGATTAGCAGTGTTTGATGTTGAATGCAACAAAAGTAACAGCGTTCATGAAGGTGATACATACTAATATGACCTTTTCATTTTGCCAAAGTCGCGGTAGATCAAAGTGTTTTCATGGAGCGTCACGTGCAGACAGGAAGTGACATCACGCTGTATAATGTACACATACCGTAAATACTACACACTGTATAATGTACACGTACTGTACATAATACACACTGTATAATGTACATGTACAGTACATAATACTACACGCTATAGAACACACCGTATAATGCACACGTATAGTACATGATACTACACGCTATAGAACACACTGTATAATGTACATGTACTGTATATTATACTACACGCTGTATAATGTACACGTAAAGTACACAATACTACACACTGTATAATGTACACGTACTGTACATAATACTACATACTGTATAATGTGCACGTACAGTTCATAATACTACACACTGTATAATGTACACGTACAGTAAATGATACTACACGCTATACAATACCTTGTATAATGTACACGTACAGTACATGATACTACACTCTATAGAACACACAATATAATGTACACGTACAGTAAATACTACACACTGTATAATGTACACGTACAGTACATATTACCACACGCTATAGAACAGACTGTATAATGCACGCGTACAGTAAATAATACTATATGCTATAAAACACACAGTATAATGTACACGTGTAGTACATACTACACGCTATAAAACACACTGTATATTGTACACATACAGTACATAATACTACACACTGTATCATTTTCACGTACAGTATATAATACTACACTCTATAGAACACACTGTATGATGTACACATACAGTAAAAAATACTTCACGCTTTATAATGTAAACGTACAGTACATAATACTACACGATGGATAATGTACACGTACAGTAGATACTAGATGCTATATATAACTCAGATTCATATTGCGCTTTTCGAAACACTCAAAGCGCTCACAGAGAAGTAGGACTCTTCATTCATTCACACCTGGTGGTGGTAAGCTACATCAGTAGCCACAGCTGCCCTGGGGTAGACTGACGGAAGCGTGTATAATGTACATGTACAGTAGTACATAATAGTACACGTTTTGGAATGTACACGTACAGTACATAATACTGCACGCTTTATAATGCACACGTACAGTACACAATACTACATGCTGTATAATATACACATACAGTAAATAATACTACACTATACTACAATATGTATTGTACAAGTACAATACATAATACTACATGCTGTATAATGTACATGTACAGTACATAATACTACACGCTCTATATTGTACACATACAGTACATAATACACACAATACATAATTGTATAATGTACATGTACAGTACATGATACCACATGCTATACAACACTGTGTAATGTATACCTACAGTACATATTACAACACGCTATAGAACACACTGTATAATGCACACGTACAGTCCATACTACACGCTATAGAACACACTGTATGATGTACACGTATAGTACATGATACTACACGCTATAGAACACACTGTATAATGTACACGTACAGTCCATACTACACGCTATAGAACACACTGTATGATGAACACGTATAGTACATGATACTACACGCTATAGAACACACTGTATAATGTACACGTACAGTCCATACTACACGCTATAGAACACACTGTATGATGTACACGTATAGTACATGATACTACACGCTATAGAACACACTGTATAATGTACACATACAGTAAATAATACTACACACTGTATAATGTACACGTACAGTACATACTATACGCTATAGAACACTGTATAATGTACATGTACAGTAGATACAGTACAGTACACTACACGCTACAGAACACTGTATTTCAATATTGGGCATATTTTGAGGTAGTAAAACAAATATTTGAGAACCACTGCTGTAGAACACCTGCAAAGATGATAATGTAATAACTTAGTATATTATATATCAACTATATATGCACAGTATGGGGAATATATATGTACAGTAAATGTAATCGAAATATACAGCATGTATTATCTATTGCACGTTATGTAATCTGTGTAATCTAAATATACAGTATATGTAATCTATATGTACAGGATATTTCATCTAAATATACAGGATATGTAATCTATATGCACAATATATGTAATCTAAATATACAGTATATGTAATTTATATGTACATATCCATCCATTTTCTATCGCTTGTCACATATATGTAATCTTAATATATATAATATGTCCTCTTTATGTACAGAATATTTAATCTATATGTACAGTGTATGTAATCTGTATATATATATACATATATATATACACACACTATATGTAATGTATATTTACAATATATGTAATCTATATGTACAGTATGTGATCTAAATATATAGAATGTCATCTTCATGTACAGTATTTGTAATCTAAATATATAAAATGTGATATTTATGCACAGTGTATGTAATCTATATGTATTCTACGTGTACAGTATATGTAATCTATATGTTCAGTATATGTAATCTTTATACACAGTATGTGTGATCTATATATACAATATGAAATGTATATTTACAATATATGTAATCTAAATATACAGTATATGTAATCTATATTTACAATATATGTAATCTGTATGTCCAGTATATGTAATATATTGCGCAATTATGTAATCCATATGTACAGTGTATGAAATCTAAATATATAGAATAAGTAATCTATATGAACAGTTTATGTAATTATGTGCAGTATACAATATGTAATCTAAATATACAGTATATACAATGTATATGTACATTATATGTCATCTAAATACACAGTATATGCAATATAAATGTACAGTATATGTAATTTAAAGGCCTACTGAAAGCCACTACTAGCGACCACGCAGTCTGATAGTTTATATATCAATGATGAAATATTAACATTGCAACACATGCCAATACAGCCTTTTTAGTTTACTAAATGACAATTTTAAGTTTCCCGCGGAGTTTCCTGTTGAAAACGTCGCGGAATGATGACGCGTGCACGTGACGGCTTGGGTTGTAGCGGACATATTAGCCCAGCCCCACGTACGGGCTAAAAGTCGTCTCTTTTCATCGCATAATTACACAGTATTTTGGACATCTGTGTTGCTGAATCTTTTGCAATTTGTTCAATTAA
Organism: Nerophis ophidion; assembly: GCF_033978795.1. Lineage (NCBI taxonomy): Eukaryota > Metazoa > Chordata > Actinopteri > Syngnathiformes > Syngnathidae > Nerophis > Nerophis ophidion. Next base: position 7,860,682 of record NC_084631.1, on the reverse strand, counting down.
TAATGGAGACTATAAATAAGAATGCTGTTGGTGGATTGCAGCTGCCTTTAGCACCGAGACACCGGCGGTGTTTCATTGTTGTGAAGCTTTAACACAGAGCGGTCAAGCTAACATGTTTCTCTACGTCAACCAGCAAGTTTTTGGATGGGAAAATTGTGATATTAAGTCAGGTCTTACCGGAGACTACCGTGGATTATGGAACCTCCTCCTGTAGCTGTCAAAAAGGCATCTGTGATCTTGGCTCCTCCATTGGCTTCTCTCTGAGACACTGGCGTTCACCGCAGCCATCCGACTTTCAGGTATGACTTTAGAATCTCACTAAAACACTATTAAAACAATAAGCAGATAAGGGATTTTCCAGAATTATCCTAGTTAATGTGTCTAATTACATCTGAAACGCTACCACTGCCGCCGCCCGCAGCCGTCGCTTTTTCTTTTTTTTAGTGCCTCACTAACTTTCCTCATCCACAAATCTTTCACCCTCGCTCAAATTAATGGGGAAATTGCCGCTTTCTCGGGCTGAATCGCTCTTGCTGCTGGAGCCTATGATTATAAACAATGTGAGGATGTGAGGAGCCCTACAACCTGTGACGTCACGCGCACATCGTCTGCTACTTCCGGTAAAGGCGAGGCTTTTTTTATTAGCGACCAAAAGTTGCGAACTTTATCGTCGATGTTCTCTACTAAATCCTTTCAGCAAAAATATGGCAATATCGCGAAATGATCAAGTATGACACATAGGGGTGTAACGATATGTGTATTTGTATTGAACCATTTCGGTGCGGGGGTTCCGGTACGGTGCGGAGGAGTACCGAACGAGTTCCACACGAACATATGAAGTAGCCGCCTATGCTAAAGTCTTAATAAGCTGCTCCGCTCCGTTCTGCCTCTGTGTCTGTACACAGCACCCTGCATTGTCCCTCCCACACAACCATCTGATTGGTTACATACAAAGCCAATCCGCAATGCGTATTCAGAGCACATGTCGTCAAGGCTTAAGTGTCGATGTCGAGAGGATAGGTCTTTAGCAGGGGAGCAACTCACTCTCCCCAAACTATATTCCAAGTAAACTACTTTCTAAACATCACTATGAGCCCGTTGACCTTCAACTGCAGCTCAGCTCACTCGCAGTTCTGGCTTTAGGTGAAGGCTAGTTAGCTTTTAGCGTAACGTTAACTCATTTTACCGTATGTCCCGGCAAGAAATCTGCGTTCAAAAGACTCCGGCTTATTAGTGATTCCTAGAGCCCAAAAAAAGTCTGCGGGCTATAGAGCGTTTTCCGTTCGGGCTCCAGTACTCTGGAATGCCCTCCCGGTAACAGTTCGAGATGCTACCTCAGTAGAAGCATTTAAGTCTCACCTTAAAACTCATCTGTATACTTTAGCCTTTAAATAGACCTCCTTTTTAGACCAGTTGATCTGCCGCTTCTTTTCTTTCTCCTATGTCCCCCCCTCCCTTGTGGAGGGGGTCCGGTCCGATGACCATGGATGAAGTACTGGCTGTCCAGAGTCGAGACCCAGGATGGACCGCTCGTCGGGACCCAGGATGGACCGCTCGCCTGTATCGGTTGGGGACATCTCTACGCTGCTGATCCGCTTGAGATGGTTTCCTGTGGACGGGACTCTCGCTGCTGTCTTGGATCCGCTTGAACTGAACTCTCGCGGCTGTGTTGGAGCCACTATGGATTGAACTTTCACAGTATCATGTTAGACCCGCTCGACATCCATTGCTTTCGGTCCCCTAGAGGGGGGGGGGGTTGCCCACATCTGAGGTCCTCTCCAAGGTTTCTCATAGTCAGCATTGTCACTGGCGTCCCACTGGATGTGAATTCTCCCTGCCCACTGGGTGTGAGTTTTCCTTGCCCTTTTGTGGGTTCTTCCGAGGATGTTGTAGTCGTAATGATTTGTGCAGTCCTTTGAGACATTTGTGATTTGGGGCTATATAAATAAACATTGATTGATTGATTGATTGATTTTGCGGTGTGTGTGCGTGCGTGTGTGTGTGCGTGGGTTAGAGACAGTGTTGATTGAGGTGTGTTGAAGCAGTAAAAAAGAACATTATGTTAAATGAAGAGTTTCTGTCTCTGATAGTGTATAAAATAATGTAAGTGCATCATAAAGCCTACATGAACTCCATGGTGTTCAGGGATGAATTTTGAGCAATAGTTACATGAATCATTAGTAATGTAGCAGCCTAGTTTTGAATGGCAGGGTCCCTGCTATCACATGTTGATAAAAATATAACATTTACATAATAAAAGTCAACTACAGGCTTCCCAAATGCTGTAATAAATTAAGCATGATGAGTTGACTTGAAACTGTTTAATGTTGCACTTTTTATATGTAGAAGAAAAGTTGTGTCATTTTATTTAATCAAAGCAACAACTTGAGGCAGTTTAATGTGGATTAACGTGGGCAGAATTATTATAGTGTTCCCAATGTTAAAAGCATCAAGCCATTGTTTACAAATTTGGTAAATAAATAACCCCAAACATTTATATTTTGTTGTTTTCTTACTGTACTGAAAATGAACCGAACCGTGACCTATAAACCGAGGTACATACCAGACCGAAATTTTTGTGTACCGTTACACCCCTAATGACACATATAGAATGGATCTGCTATCCCTTTTTAAATAAGAAAATCTAATTTCAGTAGGCCTATAAATGTACAGTATATGTAATGTTATTCACGTCAATCATATAGTAATTCATTACTTTGTGTTTCTGTTCAAATACATGCAGCATGAAAATGATGTACTTCATATCTTTGTAAGCAAATGCTCGGGGGATCAAATGCTTCTTTACACTACTGTACTATAGATGGATGTACTGTACATACTCAGACACTCAGACGCATATTGTTGGCCGGGGAAGGGTTTCTCTTTTTCAAATATGATCAATTTGTAGGTTAGAGATTTTCCCAGCACATTCTTCATCACCTTCACCCCCCTCCAATTCTCTCCTCCCCCATACACTCTCAGCACTTTATTAGTGAAGAAGAACTGCCTGCAGCTTACCAGCTAGTAGCCCTGTGTAATGAAGAACATGTGTGTGTGTGTGTGTGTGTGTGTGTGTGTGTGTGTGTGTGTGTGTGTGTGTGTGTGTGTGTGTGCCCGGAGGTGGTGCTTGCTCAGAAGTTGCACTGAATGGTAGTTTTGTGAGGAGGGGGGGGGCGGCGGGGGCGGGGGGGGGGGGCAGAAGACCCGGGGGCATGAATGTTTAAGTGGGAGTGAAAGTGAAAGTGGAGAGAAGTTCTTCTCATCAGTAAAAGTAAACGGGCCCCCTGCTACAACCACTGCCTTCATGCTTTAATTGAACGGGGAAGTCGGAGACCTCACGGGCGCCATCATGGCACCGCCGTATGTTCTTCTTCTTTTCCATTTGTGGAGATGTTCTGCATGCCATTGGAGGCATTGTGCACGCTTGTGGGAGTGTCCCGGCACGTTTGTGGAGGTGCTGTGCATGCTCGTGGAGATGTCCTGCACGCTCGACAAATTGTTTTGAAAGCTTGTGAAAGTGTTCTCCTTGCTTGTGGAGGTATCCCGCATGCTTGTGAAATTGTTCTACACCCTGGTGGAAATGTTCTGCGTGCTTGTGGGGGTGTTTTCTGCATGCTTGTCCAATTGTTCTGAAAGCTGGCGAAAGTGTTCTCCATGCTTGTGGAGGTGTTCTGCACGCCTGTGGAGATGTTCTGCACGCTTGTGGGGGTGTGCTGCACACTTGTGGAGGTGTCCTGCATGCCTGTAAAACTGTTGTACATCCTTGTAAGCGAGGTTCTGCTCGCTCCCGCAGTTCGCCTTTCTCAGCCATGGTAACACACACTCCATCATGGCATCTCTGTATTGCTTCCTATTCTTCTTCTTGTGAATTATATTTTATATAGCGCTTTTTTTCTAGTGACTCAAAGCGCTTTACATAGTGAAACCCAATATCTAAGTTACATTTAAACCAGTGTGGGTGGCACTGGGAGCAGGTGGGTAAAGTGTCTTGCCCGAGGACACAACGGCAATAACTAGAATGGCGGAAGCGGGAATCGAACCTGCAACCCTCAAGTTGCTGGCACGGCCACTCTACCAACCGAGCTATGCTGCCTCTATTTTTTTAAATTGTTGAAGTGTTCTGCATGCCTTTGGAGACGCTATGCAGACCTGTGGAAATGTGCTGCATATCGATATATACGATATATCGCGGGTTTAGCTCTGTGCGATATAGAAAATGACTATATCGTAATATTTGAGTATACGTTCTCACGCAGTTGCTTTTAGCTGCGGGCATTACACTTCAGGCTCTTCTCACTCTTTCCTCTCTCTCCTTCTCACAGACAAGCAGGCGCACATTCTTACATACGTCACATACGTATATGCCCTAATAGAGCAGAGAGGTAGTAGACTGGGCTACGTTAGCTGCTAACGAGTGGTAATGCGAGAGAAAGACGGTAACAAATGAAGGAAAACTTAATTCCCAATAAAAACAGCAGGGTTTCCATGGTCTGGCGGTGGTTCGGCTTAAAGGGGGAATATGTCGAACAGACAACCGTAATTTGTCAAGTGTGGGGCAAAAGCGTTGCTATAAAAAGTAGCATTACTGCTAATATGAAAAGTCATTTGAAAAGTCACTCGCTAGAGAATGAAGAGAATTTCATAACCGTAGTAACCAACCACATAGTGAAGGACGAATACTATTTGATTTCCTATTATGCAGCTCATTTTTATTTGACACTTAAAATCTCTCTGACTATCTTGCACTTTCTGTTTTGGAAATGACTTGAATGTTGTGCCATTGCTTAATAACTTTAATAAATACACTTTTGGTCAATTGACTTAGTTGTGATTTTCCTCTCTGCATGAAAGTTTAAAAGTAGCATATATGAATGCAGTATGAAGAAGAATGTTTTAATGTAGACACATAGAATCATCATACTGCTGTGATTATATGTATCAAGTGTTCATTCAAGGTCAAGGCAAAATATCGTAATATATATCGTATATCGCACTCCGGGGATAGGTTGATTGGCAACACTAAATTGGCCCTAGTGTGTGAATGTGAGTGTGAATGTTGTCTGTCTATCTGTGTTGGCCCTGCGATGAGGTGGCGACTTGTCCAGGGTGTACCCCGCCTTCCGCCCGATTGTAGCTGAAATAGGCACCAGCGCCCCCCGCGACCCCAAAAGAGAATAAGCAGTAGAAAATGGATGGAATGGATATCGTATATCGCGATATGGCCTAAAAATATTGCGATATTAAAAAAAAGGCCATATCGCCCAGCCCTATGTGTAGGTATTCTGCACACTTGTGGGGTGTTCTGCACACTTGTCCAATTGTTCGGCACGCTTGTGGAGGTGTGTGGCACTCTTGTGGATGTGTCCTGCACGCTTGTGGAGGTGTGCTGCAGTTTTGTGGGGGTGTTCTGCACACTTGTTCAATTGTTCGGCACGCTTGTTGAGGTGTGTGGCACTCTTGTGGATGTGTCCTGTACGCTTGTGGAGGTGTGCTGCTCACTTGTGGATGTGTCCTGCACGCTTGTGGAGGTGTGCTGCAGTTTTGTGGGGGGTGTTCTGCACACTTGTTCAATTGTTCGGCACGCTTGTGGAGTTGTGCTGCTCACTCGTGGATGTGTCCTGCACGCTTGTGGAGGTGTGCTGCTCACTTGTGGATGTGTCCTGTATGCCAGTGGAGGTATCCTACATGCTAGTGAAGTTGTTTTGCACGCTTGTGGAGATGTTCTGCACGCTCCCACAGCTCACCTTTCACAGTTATAACACACTCCATCAGAACATCTCTGTATGTTGTTGCTCTTCTTCTTATCTATTATTATTATTATTATTATCATTTCTCTTCTATTGTTTTTGCACTTGTGGAGGTGTTGTGGACGTTTGTGGAGATGTTCTGCATGCTTTTGGAGGTGTCCTGCATGCTCGTGGAACGTGTCCTGCATGCTCATGAGTTTGTTCTACACCCTTGCGGAGATGTCCTGCATGCTTGTGGAGGTGTGCTGCACACTTCAGAAGTTGTTCTACACGCGTAACACACATCTCTGTATGTTGTTGCTCTTCTTCTTGTTATCTCTTATTATTATTAACATTATTATCATTTCCCTTCTATTGTTTTTCCACTTGTGGAGTTGTTCTGCATGCTTTTGGAGGTGTCCTGCATGCTCGTGGAACGTGTCCTGCATGCTCATGAGTTTGTTCTACACCCTTGCGGAGATGTCCTGCATGTTTGTGGAGGTGTGCTGCACACTTGTGAAGTTGTTCTGCACGCTTGTGGAGGTGTTCCGCGCACTTCCACAGCGATGGTAACACACACTCCATCAAAACATCTCTGTATGTTGTTGCTCTTCTTCTTGGTTTTTATTATTATCGTTATTATTTCTCTTCTATTGTTTTTCTACTTGTGGAGGTGATCTGGACGTTTGTGGAGATGTCCTGCATGCTTGTGGAGGTGTCCTGCATGCTTGTGGAGATGTCCTGCATGCTTGTGGAGGTGTCCTGCATGCTTGTGGAGGTGTCCTGCATGCTTGTGGAGGTGTCCTGCATGCTTGTGGAGATGTCCTGCATGCTTGTGGAGGTGTCCTGCATGCTTGTGGAGGTGTCCTGCGCACTTGTGGAGGTGTCCTGCATGCTTGTGCAGTTGTTCCACATCCTTGCAGAGATGTCCTACATGCCTGTGGTGGCGATCTGCACGCCTGTTGAGTTGTTCTGCACGCTTGTGGAGGTGTTCCGCGCGCTTCCACAGCTCGCCTTTCACCGTCGGGTGGCGAATACTCCACCTTTTGTGAGTGAAGCAACCTCCTCGCTTCTTTTTACACTTTGGATGTCCACCAGCATCCTGACAGTCTCGTCTGCAAAAAGTTGGTCACGGCCGCCAAGAGACTTTGTGAAGGTTAGAGTCAATAAAAACGAATGAACCGACAAGCAGGACTCGGAGGAAAAAAAAAACAAGTCTTGATTAAAAAAAGAACTCTGACTGGACGCAAATGTGTCGTTTGTGGGCCCGGACAGAACATCAGAACATCTGAAGGCGCTCTGCTGCTCGCCGCCAGCAGGTCAACTTCACTGCATGACCGAGTACTTTCATTATTCCGATTAGATCAACGACTTGTAAAAGTGTGGTCATAAAAGAGGAAATAATATTCCTTAAAAATGCAATACAAGCAAAGCATGATATATTATTATAATAACTTTTTTTTATTTTCCAACCACTGTAGTGCACATGGTCAGTTTGATAATTTTCATGCTTTTCTGTTTACGATGCTGTAGACCAGGGGTGTCAAACTCCATCCCTATCCATTTTCTACCGCTTATTCCAATTGGGATTGCGGTGGGCTACAACTCATTTAAAAAAAAAATTTTTTAATTTATTTTTTTTATCCATCCATCAATCCATTTTTTACCGCTTGTCCCGTTTGGGGTCGCTGGACCCTATCTCAGCTGCATTCGGGCAGAAGGCAGGGTACATCCTGGACAAGTCGCCACCTCATCGCAGTTGATTTTTTTTTTATTTAAAAATAAATGTTTTCAAGTATTTAATTAATTTGTAAATGAAAACACTATCCCAGTTTTTTTCATGGTTTTAACCCCAAAATTATTGTTCTTTTTACAGTGTACAATTTGATGAATAACTTGCTCTGAAATCATAAGTCAAGGAGATATTAACAGTAAGCATTACATTTTATTTGAACAGTATTTTTTTTTTTTTGAATGTATTACTATTTCAAAGCTTTTGCGATATTATATAATAATGAAGTTTGGGAAATATATGCAATTTCATGCATTTTTTTTTGCTGTCAAAATGGAAGAATGTGTCCATTTAGTAAGCAACAAATATTATTTGAGTTTGGCACCAGTTGTGCGGAGACTTCTTCCATCTTGCAATTGCAAGTACAAACTTAATGATTATTTTAATAACACTCTATAACCAAAGCATGTTTACACCAACAAGATGCTAATTAAAACTGCACAATATGAATTATGTCAATATTTGAAGTGCACGATCAAACAGAAAGCCAAGAAGACTCTTCAGTCTGTCGAGTATTTTAGTACTTGACTGACTGAATGCTCCTCTTTATAATTTCACTATCATGTGACAAGTGTGCAGAAAATCAAGGACATTATAATTACCGCATGGGTCGGGATGCACACCCAGCACCGGTTCAAGTGCTTGGTCACCAGCCTTGGCGTCACTAAAGACAGCGATTTTAAACTAGACAAACAAGTCAATGGCGTTTTACAATCGTGTTTTTATCACCTTCGTCTTTTAGTAAAGGTTAAACCCTTTTTATCTTTTAACCTTTTTGAACAAGTCGTGCATGCTTTTATTTTAAGTGTCCTGGACTACTGCAATGCACTTTATGCTGGCATTAGCCAAAAAGCTCTCTCCCGCTTGCAGTTAGTCCAGAACGCGGCAGCACGACTTTTAACAGGGGCCAGGAAACGCCAGCATATAACCCCAACTCTTCAGAGTTTGCACTGGCTCCCTGTTCATTTTGGAATTGATTTCAAAACATTGCTGTTTGTTTTTAAATCTTTACATGGACTGGCACCTCAATATATCTCGGACCTTATCCAAATTTACATTCCTGCGCGCGCTCTGAGGTCCGAGAGCCAGTTCCAGCTCGTGGTGCCCAAGACCAGACTTAAGACCAGGGGAGACAGGGCCTTCTCTGTGGTCGGCCCTAAGCTCTGGAACACTCTGCCCCTCCATGTTCAAACTGCTTCCACAGTGGAGTGTTTTAAGTCTCGTCTTAAGAGCCACTTTTATTCTTTGGCTTTTAACACTACGTGAGTTGTGTGGTCCTCTGTTGTCCTCTGTGTTTTTATACACTTTGATTTCTATTTTATTGTTTTAATTGATTTTACCCTTTAAAATAGTTTTTAATCATATTTGTTTTTATATTGTTTTTATTGGTTTTATATTTATTATTTTTTGTTTTTTGTTTTTATTCAGTCATTGGTGGAGCATAATATATATATATATATATATATATATATATATATATATATATATATATATATATATATATATATATATATATATATATATATATATATATATATATATATATACTTTTTTTAAATTGTATTTTATTTATTTATTTATTTTTTTTACAATTGTTTTTAATATGGCTGTGCAGCACTTTGGAAACGTTATTGTTGTTTAAATGTGCTATATAAATAAAGTGGATTGGATTGGATTGGCGAGCAAACAAGCGCTTTGGCAGCGGACTGCGTCTGAGCAATGTTGTCATACAAGCAAGGATGTATTATCGAAAGAACCCTACTAGTAAGACTCTACTTTTCAAAATGTGCTAGCTTAATGCTAATTGGATACGACATGCCGCACACGTGTTGCTGATTAGCTTTAACAATTTTACATGGCGATTCCAACACCTCCAAATGCGTTCATAAAAACGACAAACAAACAGAAAGTACAGTACTTACAGTATTAACACTTTGTAGGATATGAGAACCGGACAGCCCGATTAACATTATCAGCTCACTGTTCACGTTACATTAAACAAAATTAGATTTGATTCATGAATGAGTATTTTGAATACTTTGACACATAGGTAGTACCGAACATTTTTGCTGTTTGAGTACCGGTATCGGTTCTCTTCTACCAGGAATTGGTACTGTATATCTTCAAATGTGGAAAGTGGCTGTGAATCTTTGGGTGTCCCACGATTCGATTCAATATCGATTCTTGGGGTCACGATTCGATTCAAAATTTATTTTTTTTTCCAGTTCAACACGATTCTCGATTCAAAAACGATTTTTTTCCTGATTCAAAAGGATTCTCTATTCATTCAATACATAGGATTTCAGCAGGATCTACCCCAGTGTGCTGACATGCAAGCAGATTAGTTGATTTTTGTAAAAAGCTTTTATAATTGTACAGGACAATTTTTTTATCAACTGATTGCAATAATGTAAATTTGTTTTAACTATTTAATGAACCAAAAATATGACTTATTTTATCTTTGTGAAAACATTGGACACAGTGTGTTGTCAAGCTTATGAGATGCGATGCAAGTGTAAGCCACTGTGACATTATTGTTCTTTTATTTTTATTTTTATAAATGTCTAATGATAATGTCAATGAGGGATTTTTAATCACTGCTATGCTGAAATTATAACTAATATCAATACCGTTGTTGAATATATACATTTTTGTTTCCCTCCTCTCAATTGCTGTGTTTATTGCAGTTCTGAGTGTTGCTGGGTCAGGTTTGGTTTGGGAATTGGATTACATTGTTATGGTATTGCTGTGTATTGTTTTGTTGGATTGGTTATTTAAAAAAAAATAAAAATAAATAAAAAAAATTTAAAATGAAAATCGATTCTGAATCGCACAACGTGAGAATTTTTTCCACACACTCCTAGAAAGTACCCATCAGTAGTTCGGACACTATATTCCACGGACGCCGACTTTTTTATCTTAATCGTATGAACGTGTTTTGGTACCGTTTTTCCAAACATATGCATGAAAAAAAAATGTTTAATACAGTTTGTCACCATTTATCCTTTTGCGATATAAGTTAAAATAAATAAATAAATAAATAAATAAAAACGTTTTTTGATTCAGTTTTATTCCGGTTTTCTATATACCGTATTTCCTTGAATAGCCGCCGGGCATGTGATATGCGCCTGCCTTGAATTACGGTCGGGTAAAACTCGCTCCCCAAATTAATAAGCGCATGCTTACTCGGTGCGGCGTCTTCAGTAATGCGGACGTTGTACCCATCCGTTGTGGTGAAGATGGAGCTGAGCCGGAAGGCAAAGCTCTCAATTTACCGCTCGATCTACGTTCCCATCCTCACCTATGGTCATGAGCTTTGGGTCATGACCGAAAGGATAAGATCACGGGTACAAGAGGCCGAAATGAGTTTCCTCCGCCCTTAGAGATAGGGTGAGAAGCTCTGCCATCCGGGAGGAACTCAAAGTAAAGCCGCTGCTCCTTCACATCGAGAGGAGCCAGATGAGGTGGTTCGGGCATCTGGTCAGGATGCCACCCGAACGCCTCCCTAGGGAGGTGTTTAGGGCACGTCCAACCGGTAGGAGGCCACGGGGAAGACCCAGGACACGTTGGGAAGACTATGTCTCCCGGCTGGCCTGGGAACGCCTCGGGATCCCCCGGGAAGAGCTAGACGAAGTGGCTGGGGAGAGGGAAGTCTGGGCTTCCCTGCTCAGGCTGTTGCCCCCGCGACCCGACCTCGGATAAGCGGAAGATGATGGATGGATGGATGCATGCTTACTTGTACCGCCGGGTCAAATTGGTGACGTCATTTCAAAATGGCGGAGGTGTTTTTCTTTGCTCTGACTGTGTGTAAACCAGGGGTCTTGTTCCACAGCCACACAGATCACACTAATGCTTGCGATACAAACAACTTCAACACTCCCACCAACACGCGCCACACTCCGCAAACCCACATTAAACGATGAAAAACACACTTCTGGAGAACATACGCCCTGCAAAACACCACAAATGCAACACAACACCCACCCACAATGCAATGCATCCACAACTCCTCGCTACACCGTCCATACACCCGCTGGTACAGCTTCCCAAAAAAGGCTCAGTCTTTCACAAGAAAGGATGGGGCGAGGTACACCCCTTTGTCCACAACTGCGTGAGCAAATAGTCAAACAGTGTAAGAACAACATTTCTCAAAGTGTAATTGCAAAAAATTAAGGGATTTCAACATCTATGGTCCATAATATCATCAAAAGGTTCAGAGAATCTGGAGAAATGGCCGGAAACCAACATTGAATGACCGTGACCTTCGATCCCTCGGACGGCACTGTATCAAAAACCGACATCAATCGCTAAAGGATATCACCACATGGGCTCAGGACCACTTCAGAAAACCACTGTCACTGAATACAGTTGGTCGCTAGATCTGTAAGTGCAAGTTAAAGCTCTACTATGTAAAGCGAAAGCCATTTATCAACAACATCCAGAAACGCTGCTAGCTTCTCTGGGCCCGAGGTCATCTACAATGGACTGATGCAAAGTGGAAAAGTTTTTTGTGGTCTGACGAGTCCACATTTCAAATTGTTTTTGGAAATATTCGACATCGTGTCATCCGGACCAAAGGGGAAGCGAACCATCCAGACTGTTATCGACGCAAAGTTCAAAAGCCAACATCTGTGATGGTATGGGGGTGCAGTAGTGCCCAAAGCATGGGTAACTTACACATCTGTGAAGGCACCATTAATGCTGAAAGGTATATACAGGTTTTGGAGCAACATATGCTGCCATCTAAGCGCCGTCTTTTTTCATGGACGCTCCTGCTTATTTCAGCAAGACAACGCCAAGCCACATTCAGCACGTGTTACAACAGCGTGGCTTCGTAAAAAAAAAAAAAAAAGAGTACGGGTACTTTTTAGGCCCCCCTGCAGTCCAGATCTGCCTCCCATCGAAAACGTGTGGCGCATCATGAAGCGTAAAATACGACAGCGGAAAACCCGGACTGTTGAACGACTGAAGCGCTACATAAAACAAGAATGGGAAAGATTTCCACTTTCAAAGCTTCAACAATTAGTTTCCTCAATTCCCAAACATTTATTGAGTGCTGTTAAAAGAAAAGGTGATGTAACACAGCGGTGAACATGCCCTTTCCCAACTACTTTGGCACGTGTTGCAGCCATGAAATTTTAAGTTAATTATTGTTTGCAAAAAAAAAAAGTTTGAGTTTGAACCTCAAATATGTTGTCTTTGTAGTGCATTCAACTGAATATGTGTTTAAAATGATTTACTAATCATTGTATTCCGTTTATATTTACATCAAACACAATTTCCCAACTAATATGGAAACGGGGTTTGTAGATGGAAAAACGGCACCAAAAACCTTTTTCCTTTTATTATATAAATGGAAAAACGTTTTTCATACCGTTCGCTACCGTTCTCCCTTATAAGGTATTAACGGGAAAAACATTTTTTAAACCGTTTAATACTGTTTTTCCATTTATAACAAATGGAAAGAGCGTTTTTTTTTCGTTTTTTTTGAGACCCTGCCCCAAGTGGAGGAGTTCAAGTACCTAGGAGTCTTGTTTACGAGTTAGGGAAGAGTCGATCGTGAGATCGACAGGCGGATCGGTGCGGCGTCTTCAGTAATGCGAACGTTGTACCGATCCGTTGTAGTGAAGAAGGAGCTGAGCCGGAAGGCAAAGCTCTCAATTTACCGGTCGATCTACCCATCCTCACCTATGGTCATGAGCTTTGGGTCATGACCTAAACGATAAGATCACGGGTACAAGCGGCCGAAATGAGTTTCCTCCGCCGTGTGGCGGGTCTCTCCCTTAGAGATAGGGTGAGAAGCTCTGTCATCCGGGAGGAACTCAAAGTAAAGCCGCTGCTCCTCCACATCGAGAGGAGCCAGATGAGGTGGTTCGGGCATCTGGTCAGGATGCCACCCGAACGCCTCCCTAGGGAGGTGTTTAGGGCACGTCCAACCGGTAGGAGGCCACGGGGAAGACCCAGGACACGTTGGAAAGACTATGTCTCCCGGCTGGCCTGGGAACGCCTCGGGATCCCCCGGGAAGAGCTAGACGAAGTGGCTGGGGAGAGGGAAGTCTGGGTTTTCCTGCTTAGGCTGTTGCCCCCGCGACTCGACCTCGTATAAGCGGAAGATGATGATGGAAAGAGCGTTTTTCCATTTATACCACAAAAGGAAAACCATACCAAAATATTGTAGCGTTTATACTCTGAATGTTTTTAATACTATTTCATATCGTTTTTCTCTTTTGTGGTATAATAATGTAAAAACGGTACTAAACAGTCGCAGTCAGTTTGTTTTTTTACGGCAGAGACAAACCAGCTAAAATGGCCAACATCGCCCTCTAGTGCTTGGGAGGTGCATAGCCAATGGAACGATACTTCAAATTCAAGTGGGAAAAGTCGATATTAATTGGATTCAGTGCAAGGAAATGTGTTGGGTGTGAACAGAACCGACGTGGATCATCATCACCATCATCATCATCTACGTCCTTCAGCAGCTTTCAGTCAATTATTGCCGCCGCTGGTCCAATTCCCGGACTCTGTCATTTGATTAGCGTCTCCCGGCGGCTCATCCCTCTCCGGCCCGAGCGCGTCGCAAAGGTTGCGTTAAAGGTCGCGCTGAAGGATGGCGGCGAGAGCGCGGGGAGACGCCGGCGTCTTTGTGAGACGTTTTTAATCTTCCCGTGCGGGAATTTGTTTGAGCGTCAACCCGGCCGACGCGCTAATCTCGCCTGTCAGGTCGGCGCACACACCTGCCATCTTTGAGGCCCGTTGATGACACATCTGGCAGATCAATATTTGCAGGGCCTGCACGAAGCAGAGGGGGAAAAGATGATTGTCCAAACAGCTAAGGACTTTTTGTGTGAGGAAGCCATCTCCCCCTCCTCTTTCCCCTGCTGGGTTATTATTATTATGCAGGCAATATGTCTGCCTGCAGCTTTAATATTTGCAGCAACGTTGCAATAATAAAAAAAAAAAAAGAAGCCAGCAAGGATTTGATCTCATTATTCAGCAGTAATGTTGAGCTGCTTCTTATTCGGGAGGCGCTGCGAGGCAACCGACTGAGCCGATGAAGACTTCACTCGCATGAGGAAGACTCCCCCAGGAAGAGTCAGCCCACTTTTCTGCTGGTCAGAATTTGTCATTGACAACAAAACACGATGATGATAATTATTATTATTCTTATGGGCCTGCTGCAGAGCAACATTTCATGCTAGCATTTTAGCCAATTTTATCCTATTAAACCTCAAAATCATGGCTTTTGATACATACCGTCATCTTAGAAAAATGCTAACATCACCTGTGGTATCGAGCTAATGTTAGCTTGCTAACATGTAATGTTAGCACTTTAGCAAATCGTATTCATTTCTACCTAAAAATGGTAGATTTTGATTGCTTTCGCCATCTTGTAAGTACAAACCCCGTTTCCATATGAGTTGGGAAATTGTGCTAGATGTAAATATAAACGGAATACATCCATCCATCTTCTTCCGCTTATCCGAGGTCGGGTCGCGGGGGTAGCAGCCTAAGCAGGGAAGCCCAGACTTCCCTCTCCCCAGCCACTTCGTCTAGCTCTTCCCGGGGGATCCCGAGGCGTTCCCAGGCCAGCTGGGAGACATAGTCTTCCCAACGTGTCCTGGGTCTTCCCCGTGGCCTCCTACCGGTTGGACGTGATACAATGATGATGATTATTATCATTATGGGCCTGCTGCAGAGCAACATTTCATGCTAGCATTTTAGCCAATTTTATCCTATTAAACCTCAAAATCATGGCTTTTGATACGTACCGTCTACTTAGAAAAATGCTAACATCACCTGTGGTATCGAGCTAATGTTAGCACTTTAGCAAATTGTATTCATTTCTACCTAAAAATGGTAGATTTTGATTGCTTTCGCCATCTTGTAAGTACAAACCCCGTTTCCATATGAGTTGGGAAATTGTGTTAGATGTAAATATAAAAGGAACACATCCATCCATCTTCTTCCGCTTATCCGAGGTCGGGTCGCGGGGGTAGCAGCCTAAGCAGGGAAGCCCAGACTTCCCTCTCCCCAGCCACTTCGTCTAGCTCTTCCCGGGGGATCCTGAGGCGTTCCCAGGCCAGCCGGGAGACATAATCTTCCCAACGTGTCCTGGGTCTTCCCCGTGGCCTCCTACCGGTTGGACGTGATACAATGATGATGATTATTATCATTATGGGCCTGCTGCAGAGCAACATTTCATGCTAGCATTTTAGCCAATTTTATCCTATTAAACCTCAAAATCATGGCTTTTGATACGTACCGTCTACTTAGAAAAATGCTAACATCACCTGTGGTATCGAGCTAATGTTAGCACTTTAGCAAATTGTATTCATTTCTACCTAAAAATGGTAGATTTTGATTGCTTTCGCCATCTTGTAAGTACAAACCCCGTTTCCATATGAGTTGGGAAATTGTGTTAGATGTAAATATAAAAGGAACACATCCATCCATCTTCTTCCGCTTATCCGAGGTCGGGTCGCGGGGGTAGCAGCCTAAGCAGGGAAGCCCAGACTTCCCTCTCCCCAGCCACTTCGTCTAGCTCTTCCCGGGGGATCCTGAGGCGTTCCCAGGCCAGCCGGGAGACATAGTCTTCCCAACGTGTCCTGGGTCTTCCCCGTGGCCTCCTACCGGTTGGACGTGATACAATGATGATGATTATTATCATTATGGGCCTGCTGCAGAGCAACATTTGATGCTAGCATTTTAGCCAATTTTATCCTATTAAACCTCAAAATCATGGCTTTTGATACATACCGTCATCAAAGAAAAATGCTAACATCACCTGTGGAATACAATGATTTGCAAATCATTTTTAACCAATATTCAGTTGAATATGCTACAAAGACAACATATTTGATGTTCAAACTCATAAAATCTTTTTTTTTTTTTGCAAATAATCATTAACTTTAGAATTTGATGCCAGCAACCTTTGACAAAGAAATTGGGAAAGGTGGCAATAAATACTGATAAAGTTGAGGAATGCTCATCATTGGGTAAAAAAACAGCTTCCCAAAAAATGCTCAGTCTTTCACAAGAAAGAATGGGGCGAGGTACACCCCTTTGTCCACAACTGCGTGAGCAAATAGTCAAACAGTGTAAGAACAACGTTTCTCAAAGTGCAATTGCAAAAAATGTAGGGATTTCAACATCTACGTTCCATAATATCATCAAAAGGTTCAGAGAATCTGGAGAAGTCACTCCACGTAAGCGGCATGGCCGGAAATCAACATTGAATGACCGTGACCTTCGATCCCTCAGATGGCACGTTATCAAAAACTGACATCAATCTCTAAAGGATATCACCACATGGGCTCAGGACCACTTCAGAAAACCACTGTCACTAAACACAGTTTGTCGCTACATCTGTAAGTGCAAGTTAAACCTCTATTATGCAAAGCGAAAGCCATTTATCAACAACATCCAGAAACGCCGCCGGCTTCACGGATCATCTAAGAAGGACTGATGCAAAGTGGAAAAGTGTTCTGTGGTCTGACGAGTCCACAATTTAAATTGTTTTTGGAAATATTCAACATCGTGTCATCCGGACCAAAGGGGAAGCGAACCATCCAGACTGTTAGCGACACAAAGTTCAAAAGCCAGCATCTGTGATGGTATGGGGGTGCAGTAGTGCCCAAGGCATGGGTAACTTACACATCTGTGAAGGCACCATTAATGCTGAAAGGTACATACAGGTTTTGGAACAACATATGTTGTCATCTAAGCGCCGTGTTTTTCATGGACGCCCCTGCACTTTAGCAAATTGTATTCATTTCTACCTAAAATGGGTGGATTTTGATTGTTTTCGCCATCTTACGAATATGTTCATTGTTGCTACTATAAAATGTCAAGGTTAGCATGCAATCATTTAACGTTAGCACTTAACCAAATGTTATTCATTTCGACCTAAAATTGGTGGATTTTGATTGTCTTTGCATCTTGCAAGTATGTTCATTGTTCCTATTATAACATGTCAACGTTAGCATGCTAACATTTAATTATAGCACTTAATCAAATTGTATTCATTTCGACCTAAAATTGGTGGATTTTGATTATTTTCACCATTTTACAGGTATGTTTATTGTTACTATTATAACATGTCCAGGTTAGTATGCTAACTTTTAATGTTAGAACTTAATCAAATTGTATTCATTTTGACCTAAAATTGGTGGATTTTGATCGTTTTTGCCATCTTGCAAGTATGTTCATTGTTACTATTATGAAATGTCAAGGTTAGCATGCTAACATTTAATGTTAGCACTTTAGCAAATTGTGTTCATTTTTGACCTAAAATTGGTGGATTTTGATTGTTTTTGCTATCTTGCAAGTATGTTCATTGTTCCTATAATAACATGTCAACGTTAGCATGCTAATATTTAATTATAGCACTTAATCAAATTGTATTCATTTCGACCTAAAATTGGTGGATTTTGATTATTTTCACCATTTTACAGGTATGTTTATTGTTACTATTATAACATGTCCAGGTTAGTATGCTAACTTTTAATGTTAGCACTTAATCAAATTGTATTCATTTCGACCTAAAATTGGTGGATTTTGATTATTTTCACCATTTTACAGGTATGTTTATTGTTACTATTATAACATGTCCAGGTTAGTATGCTAACTTTTAATGTTAGAACTTAATCAAATTGTATTCATTTTGACCTAAAATTGGTGGATTTTGATCGTTTTTGCCATCTTGCAAGTATGTTCATTGTTACTATTATAAAATATCCAGGTTAGCACTTTAGCTAATTGTATTCATTTTGAGCTAAAATTGGTGGATTTTGATTGTTTTCGCCATCTTACGAATATGTTCATTGTTACTACTATAACATGTCAAGGTTAGCATGCTAACATTTAACGTTAGCACTTAACCAAATGTTATTCATTTCGACCTAAAATTGGTGGATTTTGATTGTCTTCGCATCTTGCAAGTATGTTCATTGTTACTATTATGAAATGTCAAGGTTAGCATGCTAACATTTAATGTTAGCACTTTAGCAAATTGTGTTCATTTTTGACCTAAAATTGGTGGATTTTGATTGTTTTTGCTATCTTGCAAGTATGTTCATTGTTACTACTATAACATGTCAAGGTTAGCATGCTAACATTTAACGTTAGCACTTAACCAAATGTTATTCATTTCGACCTAAAATTGGTGGATTTTGATTGTCTTCGCATCTTGCAAGTATGTTCATTGTTACTATTATGAAATGTCAAGGTTAGCAGGCTAACATTTAATGTTAGCACTTTAGCAAATTGTGTTCATTTTTGACCTAAAATTGGTGGATTTTGATTGTTTTCGCTATCTTGCAAGTATGTTCATTGTTCCTATTATAACATGTCAACGTTAGCATGCTAACATTTAATTATAGCACTTAATCAAATTTAATTCATTTCGACCTAAAATTGGTGGATTTTGATTATTTTCACCATTTTACAGGTATGTTTATTGTTACTATTATAACATGTCCAGGTTAGTATGCTAACTTTTAATGTTAGCACTTAATCAAATTGTATTCATTTTGACCTAAAATTGGTGGATTTGGATCGTGTTTGCCATCTTGCAAGTATGTTCATTGTTACTATTGTAAAATATCCAGGTTAGCACTTTAGCTAATTGTATTCATTTCGAGCTAAAATTGGTGGATTTTGATTGTTTTCGCCATCTTGCAAGTATGCATATTGTTACTATTATAAAATGTCAAAGTTAACATGCTAACATTTAATGTTAGCACTTTACCAAATTGTATTCATAATTACCTAAAATTGGTAGATTTGGATTTTTGCCATCTTGCAAGTATGCTCATTATTACTATTATAAAATGTCAAAGATAGCTCGCTAACATTTAATGTTAGCACTTTATCTAAATCTATTCATTTCTACCTAAAACTGGTGGATTTTGATTGTTTTCGCCATCTCACGGGTACGTCTATTGTTACTATTAAAACATGTCACGGTTAGCATGCTAACATTCAATGATAGCACTTTAGCAAATTGTATTCATTTCTACCTAAAATTGGTGGATTTTGATTGTTTTCGCCATCTTGCAAGTATGTATATTGTTACTATTATAAAATGTCAAAGTTAACATGCTAACATTTAATGTTAGCACTTTACCAAATTGTATTCATAATTACCTAAAATTGGTAGATTTTGATTTTTGCCATCTTGCAAGTATGCTCATTGTTACTATTATAAAATGTCAAAGATAGATCGCTAACATTTAATGTTAGCACTTTATCTAATTCTATTCATTTCTACCTAAAACTGGTGAATTTTGATTGTTTTCGCCATCTCACGAGTACGTCTATTGTTCCTATTAAAACATGTCAAGGTTAGCATGCTAACATTCAATGATAGCATATAGCAAATTGTATTCATTTCTACCTAAAATTGGTGGATTTTGACTGTTTTCTCCATCTTGCAAGTATGTTCATTGTTACTATTATAAAATGTCAAAGTTAACATGCTAACATTTAATGTTAGCACTTTACCAAATTGTATTCATAATTACCTAAAATTGGTAGATTTGGATTTTTGCCATCTTGCAAGTATGCTCATTGTTACTATTATAAAATGTCAAAGATAGCTCGCTAACATTTAATGTTAGCACTTTATCTAATTCTATTCATTTCTACCTAAAACTGGTGGATTTTGGTTGTTTTCGCCATCTCACGGGTACGTCTATTGTTACTATTAAAACATGTCACGGTTAGCATGCTAACATTCAATGATAGCACTTTAGCAAATTGTATTCATTTCTACCTAAAATTGGTGGATTTTGATTGTTTTCGCCATCTTGCAAGTATGTATATTGTTACTATTATAAAATGTCAAAGTTAACATGCTAACATTTAATGTTAGCACTTTACCAAATTGTATTCATAATTACCTAAAATTGGTAGATTTTGATTTTTGCCATCTTGCAAGTATGCTCATTGTTACTATTATAAAATGTCAAAGATAGCTCGCTAACATTTAATGTTAGCACTTTATCTAATTCTATTCATTTCTACCTAAAACTGGTGGATTTTGATTGTTTTCGCCATCTCACGAGTATGTCTATTGTTACTATTAAAACATGTCAAGGTTAGCATGCTAACATTCAATGATAGCATATAGCTAATTGTATTAATTTCTACCTAAAATTGGTGGATTTTGACTGTTTTCTCCATCTTGCAAGTATGTTCATTGTTACTATTATAAAATGTCAAGGTTAAAGGCCTACTGAAATGAGATTTTCTTATTCAAACGGGGATAGCAGGTCCATTCTATGTGTCATACTTGATTATTTTGCGATATTGCCATATTTTTGCTGAAAGGATTTAGTAGAGAACATCCACGATAAAGTTTGCAACTTGTGGTCGCTAACAGAAAAGCCTTGCCTGTACCGGAAGTAGCAGACGATGACGTCACCTGTTGATGGCTCCTCACATCCTCACATTGTTTTTAATGTGAGCCTCCAACAAAAAGAGCTATTCGGACCGAGAAAATGTCAATTTCCCCATTAATTTAAGCGAGGATGAAAGATTCGTGTTTGAGGATATTGATCGCGATGGACTAGAAGAAAAAAAAACGCGATTGAATTGGGACGGATTTAGATGTTTTTAGACACATTTACTAGGATAATTCTGGGAAATTCATTATCTTTCTATTGTGTTGCTAGTGTTTTAGTGAGGTAAATAGTACCTGATAGTCGGAGGGGTGTGTCCACGGGTGTGTTGACCCGCAGTGTCTCAGGGAAGTCGACGGCAGCTTTATGGACGGCGCAAGCTCAGCTGATCTCCGGTAAGAAGCGACTTTTTACCACAATTTTCTCACCGAAACCTGCTGGTTGACAAGTGTTCAGGATCCATGTTCGCTTGACCGCTCTGATCCATAGTAAAGTTTCACCTCCGGGAATTTTAAACAAGGAATCACCGTGTGTTTGTGTGGCTAAACGCTAAAGCTTCCCAAATCCATCTTTCTACTTTGACTTCTCCATTATTAATTGAACAAATTGCAAAAGATTCAGCAACACATATCTCCAAAATACTGTGTGATTATGCCGTTAAAGTAGACGACTTTTAGCTGTGTGTGTGTGCAGCGCGTAAAAGTCCCCATTCAGAGACGATTTCAAGAAAAAACTCAAGGGAAATTTAAAATTGCAATTTAGTAAACTAAAAAGGCCGTATTGGCATGTGTTGCAATGTTAATATTTCATCATTGATATATAAACTATCAGACTGCGTGGTCGCTAGTAGTGGCTTTCAGTAGGCCTTTAAAATGCTAACATTTAATGTTAGCACTTTGGCCAATTTTATTAATTTCTACCTAAAATTGGTGGATTTTGATTGTTATCGCCATCTTGCAAGTATGTTCATTGTTACTATTACAAAATGCCAAGGTTAAAATGCTAACATTTAATGTTAGCACTTTAGCTAATTTTATTCATTTCTACCTAAAATTGGTGGATTTTGATTGTCTTCGTCATCTTGCAAGTATGTTCAATGTTACTATTATAACATGTCAACATTAGCATGCTAACATTTAATGTTAGCACTTTACCAAATGATATTCATTTTGACCAAACATTGGTGGGTTTTGATTGTCTTCGCCATCTTGCAAGTATGTTCATTGTTCCCATTAAAACATGTCAACATTAGCATGCTAACATTTAATGTTAGCACTCAGGCAAATTGTATTAATTTCTACCTAAAATTGGTGGATTTTGATTTTCGCCATCTTGCAAGTATGTTCATTGTTACTATTATAAAATGTTAAGGATAGCATGCTAACATTTAATGTTAGCACTTTAGCTAATTTTATTCATTTCTACCTAAAATTGGTGGATTTTGATTGTCTTTGTCATCTTGCAAATATGTTCATTGTTATTATAACATGTCAACGATAGCATGCTAACATTTAATGTTAGCACTTTACCAAATGTTATTCATTTTGACCAAACATTGGTGGGTTTTGATTGTCTTCACCATCTTGCAAGTATGTTCATTTTTCCTATTATAACATGTCATCGTTAGCATGCTAATATTTAATGTTAGCTCTAAGGCAAATTGTATTAATTTCTACCTAAAATTGGTGGATTTTGATTTCCGCCATCTTGCAAGTATGTTCATTGTTACTATTATAAAATGTTAAGGATAGCATGCTAACATTTAATGTTAGCACTTTATCAAATTTGATTAATTTCTACCTAAAATTGGTGGGTTTTGATTGTCTTCGCCATCTTGCAATTATGTTCATTGTTACTATTATAACATGTCAACATTAGCATGGTAACATTTAATGTTAGCACTTTAGCAAATTGTATTCATTTCTACCTAAAATTGGTGGATATTGATTGTTTTCGCCATCTTACGAATATGTTCATTGTTACTATTATAACATTTCAAAGTTAGCATGCTAACATTTAAAGTTAGCACTTTCGGTAATTTTATTCATTTGTACATAAAAATTGGTGGATTGATTGTTTTCGCCATCTTGCAAGTATGTTCATTGTTACTATTATAACATGTCAACGTTAGCATGCTAACATTTTATGCAATCACAGCACAGATAGCATGCCCATTAAACTTCCCACCAGGTTGTTTTTTTTAAATAGTTCTTATTGTGTGTGTGGGTTTTTTTCCTTTCCTGTAGTATTACCTTTCTCCTCAAGGGGCGGTGCAGAGTCAGATAATTGCTGTCATCTTAGAGAAATGCTAACTTTACCTGTGGTATCATGCTAATGTTAGCTTGCAAACAATTAATTTTAGCAATTGAGCTAATTTTATTCAGTTATACCTAAAATTGGTGGATTTTGAATGTTTTTATACTTGCAAGTATGTTCGTTGTTTCTATTATAACATGTCAACGTTAGCATGCTAACATTTCCTGCAATCACAGCACAGATAGCAGGCCCATTAAATTTCCCGGCAGATTGTTCAACAGTTGTTATTAATGGGTGTGGGTTTTTTTTTTACTTCTTTGTAGTATTACCTTGTTCCTCAAGGGGCGGTGCCGAGATTCATTATTGCAACGTAACAATTTATCTAAATGGTATGAACGTGTTTTGGTACCGATTTTCCATTCGTACAATAATTGTAAAAAAAAAGTTTTAATCCCATTTGTCACCATTTTTCTTCTTTTGATATATATCAAGATAATGTTTTTTGGTACCGTTTTATTACACTTTTCCATATATACCTTCAATTAAAAAATACCATTTGCTACCAGTTTTCTTTTCGTAGTATGCATGGAAAGACGTTTGTTCCAATCATGGAATAAATGGAATAACCGTACAAAAGGGTAGCATAAAAAGTTTTTTCCATTCATACCACAAAAGGAAAAACTGTACCGAATAGTATAAAAAAAGTTTTACCATTTATACTGTAAATGGAAATACAGTACCAAAAAGCGTTTTCCCTTTTGTGGTATACATTTTGGTAACGTTTTATACCGTTTTTCCATTCATAACATAATTGGAAAAAGTGTTTTTCCATTTATACCACAAAAGGGAAAACGTTTTTGATACTGTTTTTCCATCTACAGTTTAAATGGAAAAAAAAACATTTTTTACCGTAATTAGTAATCTTACTCTTGATTTTAATCTAATACATTAACTACGGTGCTAAAATAAATACAAAAAAATGATTAAATGCAATTACAATACAATAAATAGAATAAAATAAATACATTTTAACAAAATTTATGAACACATGGTTTTTTAATTAAACTGTCAATAAAAATAAAGTGCAAAAGAAAATACAGCATTAACACTTTAGTCATAATTTTTGCGCTTAAGAAAATTCTCTTTGACTTAAGCTCCAGAATTCTTCTGTTTGTTTGATATTGTCATTACTGCCACAAGTGGTGAAAAAGTGTATTACAACTGAGTACCATTTGGCGGCCCGACAGAGGACGCTCACACTTTGGACCCCGGTCCTATGGTTAAGAGACACTAGTTTAGAGGATATGCAATTGTTATTTTGTCAAAATTTAAAGAACAAATACATTTAGTCAAAAATATAAAGTACTTTATTGACCCGTATTGCTTCCAGGCCACATAAAATGAGGTGGCGGGCCAGACATGATTTTGACACCTGTGATTAACAGAAACACACTGTAAAAACGATTGTAGACAAAAGTAGCATAAGTTAACAAGATTTTTACAGTAAAAATAATCTTAGTGGGTTTTTTTTCATTTACAGTAATGCACTGCGAGACAAACGGCCGTAGATTTTACAGTAAAATGTGGGCGGCACCACTTTTTCTAGTGTACAGTACTGTTCTGTGAAAAGAACAACAGTAATTTAAAGGTAAGAGAGATTGTGGCAGTTTTGGACCCCAGAATTTAACCGTATGAATAACAATGGTATCGTTTTTCAATTTACAGTATTTCAGTAAAAAAAAAAATGTATAGTTAAATTATGTCGACTAAATTGCCAGTTTTTTGTTTTTTTCTACCGTAAAATCTATAGATGTATTTTCTTTTTTTTTTTTACAGAAAGCCAATAACCTTTTTGGCCTCGGGGCCCAACTTATCCACTATAGAGGGGCCCGGGGCCCAATCAAATATTGACATTGGATTAATATACTCTTGGTTTTATTCATATTCCATAATTATTAGAGATGCCGATATTATCGGCCGATAAATGCTTTTAAAATGTAATATCGTAAAAATTATTGGTATTGGTTTCAAAAATTAAATGTATGACTTTTTAAAACGTCGCTGTACGGAGTGGTACACAGACGTAGGGAGAAGTACAGAGCACCAAAAAAACCTTAAAGGCACTGCTTTTGCTGCCGGCCCAATCACATAATATCTACGGCTTATCACACACACAGGCGAATGCCATACAGGTCACACTGAGGGTGGCCGTATAAACAACTTTAACACTGTTACAAATATGCGCCACACTGTGAACCCACACTAAACAAGAATGAGAAACACACTTCGGGAGAACATCCGCACCGTAACACAACATAAACACAACAGAACAAATACTTAGACCCCGTTGCAGCGCTAACTCTGTACAATGTACATCCCCCACTACCCCCTCCCCACCTCAACCACGCCCCCCAACCCCGGCCACCTCAACCTCCTCATGCTCTCTCAGGGAGAGTATCTCCCAAATTCCAAGCTGCTGTTTTGCGGAATGTTAAAAAAAAATAATGCACTTTGTGACTTCAATAATAAATATGGCAGTGCCATGTTGACATTTTTTTCCATAACTTGAGTTCATTTATTTTGGAATACCTTGTTGCATTGTTTAATGCATACAGCGGGGAATCACAACAAAATTATGCATAATAATGTGTTAATTCCAGGACTGTATACATTTTATTGGTTGATATTGGTAATTAGGAGTTGGACAATATCGGAATATCGGCAAAAAAGCCATTATCGGACATCTCTATTAATTGTATCTAACCTACTTACAATTTAGCCTCGTCATCTGATAAGATTATTATTAAGGGTTAGGTCAGGCTAATTACATAAAAAATACTTATCAAATGTAATAAATACTAATAGAAAATACATTTACTTAAAACAAATACATTTTAATTATAGTGATGAATAATAATTACACACATTTCTTAAATAAACTTGAAAAAAAATGTAAGTGTAAATGAAAACTTCTTTAGTCGTAATTTTTGCGCTTTAAAAATCTTCTCTATGACTTTCGCTCCAAACTTCGTGTGTTTGATATTGTCTTTATTGCCGCAAGTGGTGGAAAAGTGCATTACAACTGAGACATTTTTTTGGCAGACCTCCAGGGGTCGCTCGCGGCCCAACAGCGGGCCCCGCCAAATGGTTAAAAAACACTGGCCGAGGAAAACTGATCAGCGGTTTTGATGCTTGATTACTTTTCACCGAGAGCACTTAAGCTAATTGTTGTTAGCCTGCCCCGGCGGGGGGGGGACGGAGGGACACACACACACACACACACACACACACGTAATGTCCTTTCCTCGTCCTCGCCAATTGTCTGCAAATTTTCAAGGGGCAAACGTCGTCGTTATTAGGTTGCCGTGGTAACGGGTCGCTTCACTTGGGGCTGGATCACAATAATGTGCGCACCAGAATAGACGCTAGGTCTCGCAGCAAGATGTCTCGGGGGTTGCCATGGTGACGCTAACTTCTTGGGAGACTAAGATTTCTCAGAGAAACAGTTCACTCCGTCATAACAGTATTAGGAAATACTAATAACCATTTTATGGCACACAGACGGCGGTCGTCTTTATTGTAGGAAGAAATGAACATCGCACACGAACAAAATGTCTTCACGGCACAAACTTGATGATGAGCAGTTCCTAATCCTTATAAGGTCATTGATGAATGAGGTAATGCATGAAGAGATCAATGGATGACAAAGGCATTAAAGAATTAATGATGAGGTTGTCAATTAATAAACGATAAGATCATAAATGAATAATTGAATGAGGAGGTTATGAATGAACGCATGAATGATGAGGTCGTCAATGAATGAATGAACAAACCAATGACATAGGCCTTTATGAAAGAATGAATAAATGTCAATGAATAAATGAATCAACGAAGAGGTCATAAATGGATGAAGGAATCATGAGGTCATGAATGCATGACAAAGGTATATATGAATGAATGATGAGGTCGTTACTAAATGAATGAGCAATGAGCTAATTCATCAACAATAGAATGATGGGGTCATGAATGAAGGGATGAATGAATGTATGAGAATGTGTTGAATGAATGACAAAGACATTAATGAATGAATGAGGCCGTCAATGAATGAAAAGTGAGGTCGTAAATTAATAATTGATGAGTTCATGGATGAACGAATGATGAGATCATGAATGAATAACAAAGGCATTTATGAATGAATGATGAGGTTGTCAAAGAATGAATGACTGAATCAACAAAGAGGTCACCAATTAATGAAGGAATGATGAGGTCATGAATGAAGGAACGAATGAATGCCAAAGGCATTTATGAATTATGAGGTCATGAAAGAATGAATGAGCACTGAGGTCGTTATTCAATAATAGAATAATGAGGTCATGAATGAACGGATGACTGAATGACGAAGGCATTAATGAATGAATGAGGCCGTCAATGAATGAACAGTGGGGTCAAATGAATAATTGATGAGTTCATGAATGAATGAATGATGAGGTCATGAATGAATGACAAGGTTGTCAATAAATGATTGAGCGATGCGGTCATGAATGAATGAATGAATGACAAAGCCATTTATGAATGAATGAGGTTGTCAAAGAAATAATTAAAAATGAGGTCATGAATGAATAAATGAATGTCAAAGACATTTATGAATGGAAGATGAGGTCGTCAATGAATGAATGAACTATGAGGTCATAAATTAATAACGGAATGATGAATTCATAAATGAACTCATGAATAAATGACAAAGGCATTCATGATTGAATTATGAGGTTGTCAATGAATGAATGAACAATGAACTAATATTTTAATGAATGTGTGATGAGTTCATCAAAGAAATAATGACAAGATAATTTAATAATGTAGCTGAGGTAGGCGCCAGCGCCCCCCGCGACCCCGAAAGGGAATAAGCGGTAGAAAATGGATGGATGGATGATTAATGATGAGGGTTATCAATGACTAAATTACTGAGTTCATCAATGAATGACTGGTTTATTCATGAGCTCAATAATGAACGAACGATGGGGTCAACAATGAACGAAAGAACTACGAAGTCATTAATGAATGTCTGAACGATGAGGTCATCAATGTAAAGATGCATAAATGGTGAGACCATCAATGAATACATGAATGAAGGTCATCAAAAAATAGATGAATGAACAAGGGATCATCAATAAATAAATGAACGAGGAGATCATCAAAGAATAGATGAACAATGAGACTGATCAATGAATAAATGAATGAAATGAGACCGTCAATGGATGAATGGATGAACGATGAGGTCATCAATGAATCGATGAACAATGAAACCATGAATGAATGAGTGGTATTGAGTAAATGAATGAATTCATCTACAAATGAAGGGGTTAATGATGAAGTCACCATTGAATGAATTGATCAATTAATGATGAGGTCATTACCAAATAAAGATATAAATGAAGGAATCTACATGAATGCCATTCATCCATTTTCTACCGCTTGTCCCTTTCGGGGTCGCGGGGGGTGCTGGAGCCTATCCCTGGGCAGGGTACAACATGAATGAACAAGCCATCATTGAATGAGTGATGGCTGTTAATAAAAGTATGATCGACGAGGTCACAAATGAATCATGGAGGCAAAGGTCATGTCAGTCATGTAGTCACTGAGCACGCACGAGTGTGTTTGCAAAGAAAAAGTATTCAAATGTAGTAAAAGGCATCAAATGACTTTCAGTGTCCCCGTGCGACCGTGCGTTTCCATGGCAACATCAATAGGATCATCTCTCAGCATGAAGGTCTCGCTATTGATCGCTTTGTTTTGGAGTGCACTCCAACTTCTAACGTTCATTTACTCGCCGCCTCGGATTATTATTGGACGGCGACTTCATCGTCTGAGTCGATACGCGGCGCCGCTCGGAATGAGCAAATGAGACGTCACGTGACCAAGATATGTCACCGAGAAATGAAGCGGTCCGTTCCAGGGTCAAACTCTCACCAACTTGATGACGGGGCAAAGTGTTATTTATTATTCATGCTAATTTGCTAAATCCATAATAAAAGTTAGAAAGAAAAAAAACCTCCAGAATTCATGTTGTCACCTTCACTCAGTCTTCAGTACACACAAACACACCTCTTTCGGGCCACACTTTCTAGATATATACAGATTTGTATTTACAACATTAATAATATATATATACTATGCAAATATCAAAAAGCTTGTTGTGAAAAAGTAGTTGGAATTTCACAAGGAAAAAGGTCACAATTTCACAAAAAAAACGTAGAATTTTGCCGGTATTATAATAAAAGTCGTCATTTTACTCATCGCAAGTCAATTTTTTTTAAGAAAAACTGAGTACTTGTTGTGCTTATTGAGTACTTTTACTCAATAACAGTCACAATTGTCCAAGAAAAGCCTAAAATGTGGGCAATTTTATGAAAAGAGTCATACTTTTACTCGACAAATGTCACAATTTGATAAGAAAACTTGTCAAGACTTGGACTATGGGATATTTTGTTTTTCCAACGCAAAGGATGATTTGCACGATCCAGGCTGAATGTAAGTACATGTTGATTTATTACTAAACAAAGACTACAACAAAAGGCAAACAAAGGGCGCGCACGAGGGCGGAAAACAAACTTGGCTAATGAAAAAACAAAACACTATCATAAATGCTAGATACTACAAACATGAAACAAAACACTTGCACTGAGGCATAAATACAAAACTTACGTGGCAAGGACAAAAACGAACAGCAAGGCATGAAGCAGATGAATACAAGATGTGTAGGTACATAAGTAAAAAGTTGCCAGGCCGAAGAACAGAAACCAAATGGCTTAAATAGCAGTGACATAATTAGTGATGGAACAGGTGTGTGACATGACAACTGAAACTAATGAGTTGGCATGGTAACAAAAAGAAACCAGGAAGTGCAAAAAAGGAAACAAGTGTCCAAAAAACAAAACATAACATGACCAAAACAGAACATGATTTCCTTGGCATGACAAAACTAACATTTTGACAATGTTAAAATAATCGGAATTTTACTTGGCCAAATTATGACAAGTTATAATTTTACACAAAAAATGGGCAATATTGCGATAAGTCAGAATTTCATACGACAAATGTCACCATTTTGCATCAAAAAGTAATAATTTTACAT
This sequence comes from Nerophis ophidion, assembly GCF_033978795.1. Lineage (NCBI taxonomy): Eukaryota > Metazoa > Chordata > Actinopteri > Syngnathiformes > Syngnathidae > Nerophis > Nerophis ophidion. The sequence goes on along the minus strand of NC_084631.1, from coordinate 7,830,373 downwards.
AAAAAATAATGTATTTACGGGGAAATATTGCAATATTACAGAAACAGAAAGAATCTAAGAAATTGTTCCCAACATTATTAAAAAAAAGTTGACACATTGAGAGAAAAAGACTGCTTTTAGTAAAACATTAATTTAATTTTTTTTTTTGTAATTGCTTGTTAATCTTCATTATTTTCTTCCAAGTTATTACAGTATGTCTCTCTATACAAAAGTATTTTTTTCTTTTGTTATTAATTTTTGCCAACGGGTGCGCATTTCAATTACTAACACACACTTATTACATATGTTGACCAGAGGGGGAGCACTTCAAATTTTTACACCACACTTGTTATTTCATATGTTGACCAGAGGGGGGGCACTTTTAAAACAGCCACTCGGTCAATTTGAAAAATCCCTCCTTTTTGGGACCACCCTAATTTTGATAGATTTCACCACCAGGGGTGCAAATGAGACATTCTCAATTAGATGCAATGGTTTTCCCTATTGGGACCATGATTTATGTCCTAACACGCACGCACGCAAATTATATTTGGAAACGCTTATTTAATGTTGGGTTCTGATGTCGATTTGACCATTGAAATGTGGTCATTTCCCAACCAATATTCTACAACAAATGCAACGTTGAAACAACATGCTTTTTGACAACGTTTATTCAATGTCAGGTTGTGACCTTGATTTGACCATTGAAATTTGGTCATTTCCCAACCAACAACGTTGATCCAACATTAGACATCAACGTTGTCTCGATTTCCAAATACAACTATTTTGCAACATAGTTTCAAAGTCAGTTTCAAACGACATGTATGTAGTATAAAGCAGTGGATAGTCCCAACAGAATTTGATCGGTGCCTTGAAAAAGTACCAATTCAGTACCCGTCCTGGGTCGGACGCACACACGCGCACACACACACACACACACACACACACACACACACACACACACACACACACACACACACACACACACACACACGTCTTGCCTACTTTGTGTGGACCCACGTTTGGTTAGTAAGTTGTGAGGGCCCCCCTTTCCACTATAGCTAGAATGATGAAAAAAATATATCTGGCACGAGATGGGAGTAGAGAGTTGCAACTTCACTTCAGAATGCAAAACACACAAAGTAAAAAAAATATTTGACTCCTCTAGTTGTAAGTACAGACCGCTGTTGCTAGGTAGATTTGACCGTACACACGTAGATTTGACCGTACACACATTGATTAAAGGATCGGATAGTCCCAACGAAATTCTGTCGGTGTCTTGAAAAAGTAGTGAAGAGTGAAGTGAATTATATTTATATAACGCTTTTTTTCTAGTGACTCAAAGCGCTTTACATAGTGAAACCCAATATCTAAGTTACATTTAAACCAGTGTGGGTGGCACTGGGAGCAGGTGGGTAAAGTGTCTTGCCCAAGGACACAACGGCAGTGACTATGATGGCGGCAGCGGGGATCGAACCTGCAATCCTCAAGTCGCTGGCACGGCCGCTCTACCAACCTAGCTATACCATACCAAATCAGTACCCGTCCTGGGTCGCACACACACACACACACACACACACACACACACACACACACACACACACACACACACACACACACACACACACAGCCTGCAGCTGAGCACATTAAAAAACAATTAAGCTGTTTCCGATTGGTCGCTTTCCCTCTTTTTGACCTGCTGAGTGCAGCTGCTTCCTCTTTTGGCCTCAGCGGGGCGCCGTGGAGTGAGCAGCTAAAATGGCACACGCAGCAAATTGTGAGAGAGTGAGAAAAAAAACTACTACAAATAGTAAAATGAACATAAGCTACTTATCCTTTAATAATATTAATATTATAAATAATAATAATACATAGAAGTTGCAATTTCCATAGGAATCGCGAGTGGATGTCCGCTGTGAGTGGTGTGTGTTGATGTTGGAACGGTCCCAACCGGTTGAGAAATGTGGCATATGGAGAGGTTTGTGTATTGCCATTCATTTTCAATGGGGGAAAATTCCTGGCAATTCCTGAAAAAACAGGAATTTTGGGAAAGGGAAAACCTGTTCTAAATTCAATATACGGGATAGAGTAGTGTGTGTGGATGGATGGAATCGAGTTTTAAAAAATTTGAAAACATTTTGAGAATTTAGGGCATTGTATAACTATGAATACGTCTATTCATTTAAATGGGAATTTCATGGAAATTTGGGGAGAAACGGGAATGTTTTGAAAATATTGATACTAGCACAGTTGTCCTAGATCAGGGGACAGCAACCGAACATTTTCAAAGAGCCATATTGGACCAAAAACACAACAAAAAAATCTGTCTGCACCCGCATAAAATTAAAAGCCTTATATAAGTGTTATAATGAGGGCATCACATGATGTAATTGTCTATATTAGCCTACTATCAAAATGACTTTAAAAGTCTTACAATTTAGACAACACGTGATTTAAGTTTCTATTGTAGCCTACTATCAAAATGACTTTAAAATTGTTATAATGAAGACAACACATTGTGTCTATATTAGCCTACTATTAAAATGACCTTAAAAGTCTTATTAATGAAGACAACACATGATGCATGTGTCTGTATTAGCCTACTATCCAAACGACTTTAAAAGTCTTATAATGAAGACAACACATGATGTGTCTATATTAGCCTTCTATCAAAATAACTTTAAAAGTCTTATATAAGTGTTATAATGGAAACAACACATGATGTAATGTTTATATTAGCCTGTTATCAAAATTACTTTAAAAGTCTTATAATTAAGACAACACATGATTTAAGTTTCTATTGTAGCGTACTATCCAGATGACTTTAAAATTCTTATAATGAAGACAACACATGTTGTAAGTGTCTATATTTGCCTACTATTAAAATTACCTTAAGTCTTATTAATGAAGACAACACATGATGTGTCTATATTAGCCTACTATCAAAATGACTTTAAGTCTTATAATGAAGACAAAACATGATGTGTCTATATTAGCCTACTATCAAAATGACTTTAAAAGTCTTATATAAGTGTTATAATGAAGACAACACATGATGTAAGTGTTTATATTAGCCTACTATCAAAATGACTTTAAAAGTCTTACAATTAAGACAACACATGATTTAAGTTTCTATTGTAGCCAACTATCCAAATAACTTTAAAATTCTTATCAGGAAGACAAGACATGATGTACAGTAAGTGTCTATATTAGCCTACTATTAAAATGACCTTAAAGGTCTTATTAATGAAGACAACACATAATGTAAGTGTCTATATTAGCCTACTATCCAAACGACTTTAAAAGTCTTATAATGAAGACAACACATGATGTAAGTGTCTATATTAGCCTTCTATCAAAATGACTTTGAGCCTTATAATGAAGACAACACATGATGTGTTTGTATTAGCTTACTATCAAAATGACTTTAAAAGTCTTATAATTAAGACAACACATGATGTAAGTGTCTATATTACACTACTATAAAAATTACTTTAAAAGTCTTATATAAGTGTTATAATGGAAACAACACATGATGCAATGTTTATATTAGCCTGTTATCAAAATTACTTTAAAAGTCTTTTAATTAAGTCAACACGTGATTTAAGTTTCTATTGTAGCGTACTATCCAAATGACTTTAAAATTCTTATAATGAAGACAACACATGTTGTGTCTATATTTGCCTACTATTAAAATGACTTTAAGTCTTATAATGAAGACAACACATTGTGTCTATATTAGCCTACTATCAAAATGACTTTAAAAGTCTTATATAAGTGTTATAATGAAGACAACACATGATGTAAGTGTTTATATTAGCCTACTATCAAAATGACTTTAAAAGTCTTATAATTAAGACAACATGATTTAAGTTTCTATTGTAGCCAACTATCCAAATAACTTTAAAATTCTTATAATGAAGACAAAACATGATGTACAGTAAGTGTCTATATTAGCCTACTATTAAAATGACCTTAAAAGTCTTATTAATGAAGACAACACATGATGTAAGTGTCTATATTAGCCTACTATCCAAACGACTTTAAAAGTCTTATAATGAAGACAACACATGATGTGACTATATTAGCCTTCTATCAAAATTACTTTAAGTCTTATAATGAAGACAACACATGATGTAAGTGTTTGTATTAACTTACTATTAAAATGACTTTAAAAGTCTTATAATTAAGACAACACATGATGTAAGTGTCCATATTACACTACTATCAAAATTACTTTAAAAGTCTTATATAAGTGTTATAGAGCTCTGTGCTCTTGTATCATCATTTTGTGTTTCCCTCTTGTTTTCATGTGTTATTATATTTTTTTGCATTTTGGTCCGGGACCCTTTGGGACTGTGTGACAAGGGGTGGCACTTTCGTGACCTCTGTGGTGCTTTTTTGTGGACTTCTGGATCTGCCTCTCGGGAGCCTTTTGGCCATGGAGACCAGCTGCTGGGTCTCTGCTACACCAGAGTCTGTTTGGAGGGACTGGAGGAGATGCGGATGAGGGGACAGAGCTGCGGAGCTAGCACTGAGCGCTGGGACGGAGAGGCTTTGCGGTGTCTTGACTGGGTGAGCAGGTGTCGGACACCTCAGTCTCCTTGGACGTATCCTCGCTCATCCATGCGGACTGGACACTGGCCGAGAGTGGAGTCGGCTGGCTTGGTTGCTTTGTTGGGTCTGCTTCTGTCTCTGGCCATGCTCCCTCCACCCCAGCGGACGATGGCGTGGAACACCGCAGAGGCCACCACAGTGAATATGTTTCTTTTACTTTTTATTCATAGCTGTATGTAGAAGTGTCTGGTTGTATCTGCTGCTTTAATGTCTTTAATGTCCTTTGTGTTCTTTGATGTTTGATGTTTCCCTCTTACACACATGTAAGAGGGATGTGTACTACGGCTATGAGTTGTTCTTTTCCCTTGGCCTCAGTCTGCACCCCCCCCCCCTTGTTTACCTGTATGTCATCTTTTTTGTAAGGGGCGCTGGAAGCCGGCAGACCCGTCAGCGATCCTGTTCTGTCTCCCTGTAATGTTTGTCTGATCTTGAATGGGATTGTGCTGAAAATTGTAATTTTCCTGAAGGAACTCTCCTGACGGAATAAATAAAGTACTATCTAATCTAATGGAAACAACACATGATGTGTTTATATTAACCTGTTATCAAAATTACTTTAAAAGTCTTATAATTAAGACAACACATGATTTAAGTTTCTATTGTAGCGTACTATCCAAATGACTTTAAAATTCTTATAATGAAGACAACACATGATGTATTAGCCTACTATTAAAATTACCTTAAGTCTTATTAATGAAGACAACACATGATGTGTTTATATTAGCCTACTATCAAAATGACTTTAAGTCTTATAATGAAGACAACACATGATGTAAGTGTCTATATTAGCCTACTATCAAAATGACTTTAAAAGTCTTATATAAGTGTTATAATGAAGACGACACATGATGTGTCTATATTAGCCTACTATCAAAATTACTTTAAAAGTCTTATATAAGTGTTATAATGAAGACGACACATGATGTAAGTGTTTATATTAGCCTACTATCAAAATTACTTTAAAAGTCTTATAATTAAGACAACACATGATTTAAGTTTCTATTGTAGCCAACTATCCAAATAACTTTAAAATTCTTATAATGAAGACAAGACATGATGTACAGTAAGTGTCTAAATTAGCCTACTATTAAAATGACCTTAAAGGTCTTATTAATGAAGACAACACATGATGTAAGTGTCTATATTAGCCTACTATCCAAACGATAAAAAACAAAAACAATGTTTTGAGGGTGGAATGACGTGGTAACAGTTTGAATTTCGTACTTCCTGGAATGTCAGGAAAACCTGGAATTTAAACGCAAAAAAAAAAGATAACTTTTGTTGTCACAATTAAAAACAATGGTGGAATGGTCAATAACGGTTGAAGAATGAGGACAATGAAAACTTTCCAGGAAGAGTTAAAATAGGGCTATGGAAAACTGTGAATTCTGGGAATTCCTGGAATGTTTTTGAACTCGGAACACGGTATTTTGTGTGTGGATGGTGGAACGTTTGAATCTGTTGAGAAATGCGGACATTGTACAAGTTCGAAAAATGGCCCATTCATTTTAAATGGGAAAAATGTTCCGTAAGCCCGGGAATTCTGGGTAGTCTGGGATATATATATTTTTTGGTGTCGAATCTTATGTGTGTGTGAATGCTTGGGCACTAACAAAAAAAATGCTTTGATTAGCAGCTAACATGCTAACAGCTACCCCACCCAATCAGTGAGCATCATGACAAAGTGCTGATGTCATCACGCCAACCACAACTTTTTTTCATAAAAAAGACTATCATCATGTCAATAAAAGTTCCAAAACACGCAACTTATTCACACCAACCTTCCTCTGCAAGGTCACACCAAAGAACCTCCTCTTCTTCCACACACACTAATGAGCCGTTTGTGCAATTACCATCCTCCTAATTTGCATATTTGCATCCTCTTTTAATGAATCTTCTACTGGACACTAATTAATTGGGAGACGTGCACAACCACACACATACGCGCGCACACACACACCTGCTGTCGTCATGCACGTGTTTTGAGGAGACCTTACTGATGCCACGTGCACGCTTCGGGATACCAACATGTCTGCTACGAGCACGCTGTGCCGCAAAGTCACATGACATGACCATCTGTCCACGCTATGACATCATCACCTCTGTGCCGCGACACCGGGGCAGCGAGTGGTTTCGACTGCTGATAAAAGTTTTGTCGTCCCACACACACACACACACACACACACACACACACACACACACACAGAAAGACCCCACAAGTTCAAAGGCATGCTCCAGGGCAAAGGTCATATTGCTTCATCTAACAAGACTGGCTAATTAACACCGCCACCGAAACCTAAAAGACACACACACACACACACACACACACACACACACACCTACACACACACACACACACACACAACAAATACATATATAAATATTACATGGAATATACAGTAAATACAGACAGTAATATTACATGAAATATACAGTAAATATAGAACGTAATTACACAGTTAATATTATTAAAAAGTGAATAGACAGTAAATGTTATATGAAATGTACAGTAAAAGAGTAATTTCACAGTAAATATGTTAAATAGTAAATAGAAAAGTAAATACAGTAATTACACAGTGAATATAGACAGTAACTTAAAGGTAAATATATTAAATAGTAAATATATAAGTAAATATAGTAATTACACAGTAAATGTAGACAAATTTCACAGTAAATATATTAAATAGTAAATATATAAGTAAATAGATAGTAACTACATAGTAAATGTAATAACGATACAGTAAATATAGACAGTAATTTCACAATAAATATATTAAATAGTAAATAGATACAGTAATCGAACCAGACCTGGGCAATTATTTTGACTAAGGGGCCAAATTTTTAGGAAAAAAAAGGTGTCTGGGGACCAATATATATGATTTAAAACGGAAATGCTGATTATCGGTCCTGCTAGACACCGACCTCTATTTAATAATTCAACTTTAACATTTGACAACCAAATAATAAAACAAGGTGACTCGGTAAAAAATCTGGTTATTATCTTCGACCCAACTCTCTCCTTTGAGTCACACATTAAAAGCGTTACTAAAACGGCCTTCTTTCATCTCCGTAATATCGCTAAAATTCGCTCCATTCTGTCCACTAAAGACGCTGAGATCATTATTCACGCATTTGTTACGTCTCGCCTCGATTACTGTAACGTATTATTTTCGGGTCTCCCCATGTCTAGCATTAAAAGGTTACAGTTGGTACAAAATGCGGCTGCTAGACTTTTGACAAGAACAAGAAAGTTTGATCACATTACGCCTGTACTGGCTCACCTGCACTGGCTTCCTGTGCACTTAAGATGTGACTTTAAGGTTTTACTACTTACGTATAAAATACTACACGGTCTAGCTACATCCTATCTTGCCGATTGTATTGTACCATATGTCCCGGAAAGAAATCTGCGTTCAAAAGACTCCGGCTTATTAGTGATCCGTAGAGCCCAAAAAAAGTCTGCGGGCTATAGAGCGTTTTCCGTTCGGTACTCTGGAATGCCCTCCCGGTAACAGTTTGAGATGCTACCTCAGCAGAAGCATTTAAGTCTCACCTTAAAACTCATCTGTATACTCTAGCCTTTAAATAGACCTCCTTTTTAGACCAATTGATCTGCCGCTTCTTTTCTTTCTCTATGTCCCCCCCTCTCTTGTGGAGGGGGTCCGGTCCGATGACCATGGATGAAGTACTGGCTGTCCAGAGTCGAGACCCAGGATGGACTGCTCGTCGAGACCCAGGATGGACCGCTCGCCTGTATCAGTTGGGGACATCTCTACGCTGCTGATCCGCCTCCGCTTGAGATGGTCTCCTGTGGACGGGACTCTCACTGCTGTCTTGGATCCGCTTGAACTGAACTCTCGCGGCTGTGTTGGAGCCACTATGGATTGAACTTTCACAGTATCATGTTAGACCCGCTCGACATCCATTGCTTTCGGTCCCCTAGTGGGGGCGGGTTGCCCACATCTGAGGTCCTCTCCAAGGTTTCTCAGAGTCAGCATTGTCACTGGCGTCCCACTGGATGTGAATTCTCCTTGCCCACTGGGTGTGAGTTTTCCTTGCCCTTTTGTGGGTTCTTCCGAGGATGTTGTAGTCGTAATGATTTGTGCAGTCCTTTGAAACATTTGTGATTTGGGGCTATTTAAATAAACATTGATTGATTGATTGATTGATTTTAAGGAACACTAGTACAAAACCACACAATTAAAAAAAAAAAAAGTTGTACTTGTATAGCGCTTTTTTTGCCCCTTTTTAAGGAGCCCAAAGCGCTTTGACAGTATTTCCACATTCACCCATTCACACACACATTCACACACTGATGGCGGGAGCTGCCATGCAAGGCGCTAACCAGGGCCCATCAGGAGCAAGGGTGAAGTGTCTTGCTCAAGGACACAACAGACGTGACTAGGATGGTAGACGGTGGGGATTGAACCAGTAACCCTCAGGTTGCTGGCATGGCCACTCTACCAACTTCGCCACACCGTCCCCATAATAATGTGTGATTGAATGTTGAAAACGTTTATGACAGACCGCCTTAAAAAACGGAAGGGAATTTTTATTTTTTTTACTGAATGAGACACCCAGAACGGACATGACATCAAACAATGTGGGATTAACAACATTAACCACGAATGATAAAACACTGAATATTGACAACATATGAACGACACACCCCCTCTTGATTGACATATTTGCAACAAACACAGCGAAATATGAACACAAAGGGTAAAAATACCCCACCTACAATCTGATATATCACGAAGGTTTAGAACTTTGTTGTAAAAATCTCCTTCCACGTCTGTCCCTGACACCCGCTAGTATATCATACAAAAGCGCAGATTCCAACCATTGAAATACTTTGTATATTTCGAGACTTACGTTCATTTGAAAACATCACTGCGCATCATTATGGCGGCTAAGGTTTCCATCTTAAATATCTAAAAAATAGTTTTGGGGAATGTCCGGCGGGCCAGATTGAAAAGCTCAACGGGCCGCATCTGGCCCCCGGGCCTTAATTTGCCCAGGTTTGAATTAGACAGTAAATGTTATATGAAATATACAATATAGACCAGGGGTCTCAAACTCAATTAACCTGGGGGCCACTGGATGCAGAGTCTAGGTGAAGCTGGGCCGCAAGAAAATATTTCTTAAAAAAAAGTATTTTAAATATCTTTATTTTTATTTGACGCAAAATAAAATAAAAATATAAATGGACAAAATGAGAATTAAGTAATGTGAGGCAATGCAAATTAAACAATAAAATAAATAAATAAATAATGGTCTGAATTGGTCCAGGTGATCGGGTACTGTTATTACTCCAGTCAGGCGCATAAGAAAACCCTCGTCTTCATGGCAACGTTTCTTTCATTTTCACTCATTTGCCGCTTTTCCACTAACGCATGGGTAGGCAACCAAAAAAGTTGAGCCATTTTGAACCCAAATAACAAAAATTGTCTCTGTCTGCACTGTAAAAACTGAAATCTAAGTAAGATTAAATATCTCAAATAAGGGTGATATTTGCTTATTTTCTATCTGATAAAATAATTATTTTCACTAAGCAGATTTTATGTTAGAGTGTTTTACTTGTTTTAAGGGTCTTGGTCCTTAATGATCTCAGTAAGATATTATCAGCTTGTTGCTGAGATTTTATTACCTATATTGAGTAAAACATGCTTGAATCTAGAATGTCAACTGTTGCAAAGCTGTGTCGTCAACACTCGCAAGTATAGAATTACTTTTTCAAATTAAGAATTTCTTATTTCAAGCATGAAAAAAAAAAATCATGATTTTGACAAAACTGTGTCTCATAATTAAAGCAGATGGCAGCCAAATGGACTTGGCTGTTTTATTTTCAAGGAATGAATAGAAACTACTTACTCAGTACAGAAACTACGTACTCAGTAGAGTAAACTGACAGTTAATATTTAAACATCTAACATAGATAGATAGATAGATAGATAGATAGATAGATAGATAGATAGATAGATAGATAGATAGATAGATAGATAGATAGATAGATAGATAGATAGATAGTACTTTATTGATTCCTTCAGGAAAATTAAAATTAAAATTCCAGCAGCAGTGTACAGAGTTGAGGTCAATTTAAATAAAAGTCAAAAGTAAATAATGGGCCTGTGACATTTGACACGTGTGACATGTGACATTTCAAACAATTTTAAACAGAGATAGTTCATGCACATTCAGATATTCTTCAAACTTATAATTTAAAAATATTTGGCCGGGGGCCGGGCTGTATATATGTGCATTAATTGACTGAAAAAGCATGCTATTGGCGGTATCACAATTAGCCCCGAACGGGCTAACGTGTTACACGTCCGATTCCCCCAGCGACTCTCTGTCGGAGTATCAGCGCTGGGGTCCAGTGCACCACGGTTTTGTATTGTAGCTCGGTTCTTCGGCGGAGTGCTTCGTAAGCTGGCGGAGTGCTTCGGATGCTACCGGAGGGGCCCGCTCATCGCCCCGGCGCCAGGGGAGGGAACGAGAGAGAGAGACACACACAGTGACAGAGGCGGGCGAGCGGGGGAGGAAGACCGTGTGCGGGTTTAGTGGAAAAACGGCAAAACGTTCCTCTGCTTGCATCACGAAGGTGATGTCAATGTTCGGCCCCCCAATCTACCAACCACACCGTGATTGGTAGATTCCTTCAGCTCCGCACAAAACGCTGTCAAGCACCATTCATATAGGACTTGCGGGCCGGACCAACATTAAACTTTCATATTAAGGTGGGGGGCGCAAAATAACGTCTAGGGGGCTGCAATTGGCAATTGAGACCCCTGATATAGACAGTAATTAGACAATAAATATTACATTAAATAGTAAATATATACAGCAAATAGATACAGTAAGTGCACAGTAAATATATGAAAGCTCCAGTAAATATAGACAGTAATTATAAAAAAACAATTACATTAAATCGTAAATACAGTACGTGCACAGTAAATATTATATCAAATATACAGTAAATAGATACGGTAATTACATAGAACATTTAATATTAGGTACAGTAAATAGACACAATGAGTGCACAGTAAATATTATATGAAAGCGCCAGTAAATATAGAGCGTAATAAAAGCATGAGAGAGAAGAGAAGAAAGTGCTGAGTGTGAGGATGATGATGGTGGAATGATTAGAGCAGGATGAAGGATGAGCCTCATAGTTTTATTTAATTTCCCCAAAGAGCAACATGACAATTGTGTGATATGAACAACACAAATATTACACTGTCAGCACATCACACTGCAATGTTCAACGTGACCATGATGATGATGATGATGAAGATGTGAGATGTAAACATGTTGTCAAACGCAGTGTTTGGAAAATGTCTTAAATGGTAATTAATAAGTTACTCGTTACTTTGGTAAAAATGTAATTGAACTATGAACATATTTACTCTTTATTAAATGTAACTAATTAGCAGGGGAATTATTGCGTTTAAAAAGCAAAATACAAATAAAGATGTTTCATGAGAGCAGACTGCGTGTTGCTAGGTGACGTGTGACATCTGTGACCAGACAGAGCAGCATTAGCTCAGACGGTTTGAATGTGTTCACTGGATCGTGTTAGCGCTAGTTAACAAAGCGATGGAATGTGGATCCATGGCTGTAGTCTCCTTGTCCACAAACGGGGTATTGTCGGACTGCAAGTTTGTCACTTCAGTCATTGATTTGTTGTTCATTGTTCCCTCGTAGTAATAGTAGTAGTAGTAATAGTAGTAGTGTGTGTTTGTACGCATATTACATGTTTGTTTTGTGATGTTGCCTCTTCCTGTTTGATATCAAGTTCATTGTCGTTTGGTGCTGTTGGTTGCTTTCACCAGTAAAAAGTGACTTCCTATTTTACTTTTATTACACGTTATTAGCAAAAGTAACAGCATTAGTAACGCCGTTATCATTCAACATCATTATTCGAAACATAGGTCAAAAGCAATATTTGCATTAGTACATTGCATTGTACAAGTGTAAATATACATGCATGCATATAAACATATATGTATATAAATGTATGTGCATAGATCTGTCTATAAATGTATATCCATCCATCTTCTTCCGCTTATCCGAGGTCGGGTCGCGGGGGCAACAGCCTAAGCAGGGAATCCCAGACTTCCCTCTCCCCAGCCACTTCGTCTAGCTCTTCCCGGGGGATCCCGAGGCTTTCCCAGGCCAGCCGGGAGACATAGTCTTCCCAACGTGTCCTGGGTCTTCCCCGTGGCCTCCTACCGGTTGGACGTGCCCAAAACACCTCCCTAGGGAGGCGTTCGGGTGGCATCCTGACCAGATGCCCGAACCACCTCATCTGGCTCCTCTCGATGTGAAGGAGCAGCGGCTTTACTTTGAGTTCCTCCCGGATGGCAGAGCTTCTCACCCTATCTCTAAGGGCGGAGGAAACTCATTTCGGCCTCTTGTACCCGTGATCTTAACCTTTCGGTCATGACCCAAAGCTCATGACCATAGGTGAGGATGGGAACGTAGATCGACCGGTAAATTGAGAGCTTTGCCTTCCGGCTCAGCTCCTTCTTCACCACAACGGATCGGTACAACGTCCGCATTACTGAAGACGCCGCACCGATCCGCCTGTCGATCTCACGATCCACTCTTCCCCCACTCGTGAACAAGACTCCTAGGTACTTGAACTCCTCCACTTGGGGCAGGGTCTCCTCCCCAACCCGGAGATGGCATTCCACCCTTTTCCGGGCGAGAACCATGGACTTGGACTTGGAGGTGCTGATTCTCATTCCGGTCGCTTCACACTCGGCTGCGAACCGATCCAGTGAGAGCTGAAGATCCCGGTCAGATGAAGCCATCAGGACCACATCATCTGCAAAAAGCAGAGACCTAATCCTGCGGTCACCAAACCGGATCCCCTCAATGCCTTGACTGCGCCTGGAAATTCTGTCCATAAAAGTTATGAACAGAATCGGTGACAAAGGACAGCCTTGGCAGAGTCCAACCTTCACTAGAAACGTGTCCGACTTACTGCCGGCAATGCGGACCAAGCTCTGGCACTGATCATACAGGGAGCAGACCGCCACAATAAGACAGTCCGATACCTCATACTCTCTGAGCACTCCTCACAGGACTTCCCGAGGGACACGGTCGAATGCCTTCTCCAAGTCCACGAAGCACATGTAGACTGGTTATAAATGTATATGTACATATATATATATTTATATATATACACACATACATATATACTTACGTATGTATACATCTATCCATCCATTTTCTACTGCTCTTCATACATATGTATATACACACACATAAATATTCATACATATACATATATCTACATATACAAATATACTATATATACACACAAAAACTTTTATAGACATATATACATACATTTATATACATGTATATATGTATACATATACGTATAAATATATACACATTCATTTATATGTATATACACACATACATACACGTACATTTATATACATGTATTTGTGTGTGTATATATATATATATATATATATATATATATATATATACATACATATGTAAATATATACATACATACACATGTATATAAAATGCAGAAAATCATTTCGCCACACCTCGTGTGTGTGTGACAATCATTGGCACTTTAACTTTAATATACATATATAAATTCACACATCAATCAATCAATCAATCAATGTTTACTTATATAGCCCTAAATCACTAGTGTCTCAAAGGGCTGCACAAACCACCACGACATCCTCGGTAGGCCCACATAAGGGCAAGGAAAACTCACACCCAGTGGGACATCGGTGACAATAATGATCCAGTGGGACGTCTGTGACAATAATGACTATGAGAACCTTAGAGAGGAGGAAAGCAATGGATGTCGAGCGGGTCTAACATGATACTGTGAAAGTTCAATCCACAATGGATCCAACATAGTCGCGAGAGTCCAGTCCAAAGCGGGTCCAACTCAGCAGCGAGAGTCCCGTTCACAGCGGAGCCAGCAGGAAACCATCCCAAGCGGAGGCGGATCAGCAGCGCAGAGATGTCGAGGCGGATCAGCAGCGCAGAGATGTCCCCAGCCGATACACAGGCAAGCAGTACATGGCCACCGGATCGGACCGGACCCCCTCCACAGGGGAGAGTGGGACATAGAAGAAAAAGAAAAGAAACAGCAGATCAACTGGTCTAAAAAGGGAGTCTATTTAAAGGCTACAGTATACAAATGAGTTTTAAGGTGAGACTTAAATGCTTCTACTGAGGTGGCATCTCGAACTGTTACCGGGAGGGCATTCCAGAGTACTGGAGCCCGAACGGAAAACGCTCTATAGCCCGCAGACTTTTTTTGGGCTTTGGGAATCACTAACAAGCCGGAGTCCTTTGAACGCAGATTTCTTGCCGGGACATATGGTACAATACAATCGTCAAGATAGTATGGAGCTAGACCGTGTAGTATTTTATACGTAAGTAGTAAAACCTTAAAGTCACATCTTAAGTGCACAGGAAGCCAGTGCAGGTGAGCCAGTACAGGTGTAATGTGATCAAACTTTCTTGTTCTTGTCAAAAGTCTAGCAGCCGCATTTTGTACCAACTGTAATCTTTTAATGCTAGACATGGGGAGACCCGAAAATAATACAGTATACACACATATACATACATACAGACATATACGTACATTAATACACACACATACAAACATCTATATACACACACATATTTATATATATATATATATATATATATATATATATATATATATATATATATATATATATATATATATATATATATATATATATATATATACACACACACACACACACACACACATATATATTTATATATACACAGACATATGTACACATGTCGACATACACACGTATATATACATATATACAAACTGAATATACAAATATATACATATATACACACATGTACATACATATATAAAAACATATATATACATATATATATACACACATATATACATGCACATATATACCAATACATACAAATAAACAGTACATATATACTGTACATACATACCTTATACATAAAGTAAATATACAGTATACACACACACACATACATACACACACACACATGTACATACACATGGGATAGACTCCAGCACCCCCAACCCCGAGAGGGATAAGCGGTAGAAAATGGATGGATTGATATGTATATAAACATATATAGATACACTACTTCTACATACGACTTCCATGCACTACTTCTGCACACTACTTCTATGCGCTGGTAGACAAGATATATCAGATGTATGTGCTGTGATGGGAGGTTGTAGCTTCGGGGTTAGCAAGGAATAAGAATAACAACAATAGTTTTTGTTGTGATGATACTAATTACTGTCAGCCTTGGACATCTACTGGACTCTGGCAGAATGTTCCGAAGCCTTTAGGATAGGCCGGGGACGCCGAACCAGCGCTAATCACAAAGTACCAGCAACTCTATGCCGGATATTTCTCTGAGGACAAGACCAAGGACGACCTCGCTTGAGAGCGGACCAAATCTCGACATCGTGAGGCTGCAGGCCATGAAGACGATGACGAAGAAGCACGGAGAGACCACTTAAAGGGCAGATCCTTGAACTGGTGCAGGAATTATAAACCATGCTGGACTCAAAGTGTTTTCTGCTTTTCTGGACCATTAAATAAATATGATGCTACTGAAGGAACAACAAACATCAAAATCTATACAACAAAATAAATAAATAAATAAATGGGTTGTACTTGTATAGCGCTTTTCTACCTTCAAGGTACTCAAAGCGCTTTGACAATACTTCCACATTTACCCATTCACACACACATTCACACACTGATGGAGGGAGCTGCCATGCAAGGCGCCAACCAGCACCCATCAGGAGCAAGGGTGAAGTGTCTTGCTCAGGACACAACGGACGTGACGAGGTTGGTTCTAGGTGGGATTTGAACCAGTGACCCTCGGGTTGCGCACGGCCACTCTCCCACTGCGCCACGCCGTCCCTAACAACAAAATTATCTTATGCTAACTTGCTGACATAGTCATATGTTGACGTGTCACATATTAGGGTTGCCAAACGTCCCTTGAAAAATGGAATAGTCCCGTATTTAGAAGCAAAAGTATGCCTTCTATTTTGATATGTCAAGGGACGCACTTTTTCCTGTATTTTCATTACAGTGAAAATCCAAAATAGTATGTAATATGTCAAAAGATTAGTGACAACAGCTTCACAAGTCTGCTACAGGCTAAGCCAATGGATGCCAGAGTGACTGATCACACACCTTTCATTAAAACATTTTTTATAATTGAAGGTCTTGAATCAGTTGAAAAACATATTTTTACACAAGCTGTCGGTATTAAACGAATCAAAAATATTTCTAAATAATGCTTGGCCTTGAAACGTAATTATAAACAGTCGTGGGTTTCGAAACAGTCAGAAACATGTATTTCTAAACAATTGTGGGTCTTGCAGAAGTCAAAAATATATTGTTTGAATAGTTAAATATCTTGAAGAAGAAAACAATTCTACACAAACTGTGGGTATTGAACCAGTAAAAAAAGTGTATTTCTAAACAATCGTGGCCCTTGAACCAGCCAAAACTTTTTTTTTTTTAAATAATTGAAGGTCTTGAACCAGTTGAAAAAAGTATTTCAACACAAACTGTAGGTGTTATACGAGTCAAAAAACATCTATTTCTAAACAATTGTGAGTCTTACACCAGTCCTTTTTCTGGTCATGAACCAGTCCGAAACAATATTTCTACACAAACTGTGGGTATTAAATTTGTTGACAAACTATTTCTAAACAATTGTTGGTCTTGAAACGTAATTATAAACAATTGTTGGTCTTGAAACAGTAAAATATGTATATTTCTAAACAATTTTGGTTTTTGAACCAGTCCAAATATGTATTTCTAAACAACTGTGGGTCTATACCCGGAAATTTTTATTTTATTTTTTTAATTGAATAATATAAATTAAATTGAACCAGTCAAAAAACGTATTTAAAATAAATGAATGTCTTGAACCCGTCGAAAAACAATTTTTACACAAGCTTTGTGGAGTGAACTAGTCGAAAAACATTTTTTAAACAGTTGTTGATCTTCAAACATAATTATAAACAATTGTGGTACCCAAACAAGTCGGAAACATGCATTTCTAAAGTATTGTGGGTCTTGAAACAGTAAAAATACAATTTTAAATAAGTGAAGGTTTTGGAACAGACAAAACAACATTTCTACACAAACTGTGGGTATTAAATTAGTCAAAAAAAAAAAATCTAAACAATTGTTGGTATTTAAACGTAATTATAAATAATTGTGGGTCTTGACCCAGTAAAACATGTATTTCCAAACAATTGTGGGGTTTAAACAAGTACAAAAATACTTCTAAGCAATTGTGGGTCTTGAACAACTCAAAAAAAATTTTTAAATAATTGAAAGTCTTGAACTAATCGGAAAAAAAAATCTATTTTTACACAAGTTGTGGGTATTGAACTAGTACAAAAAATATTTCTAAACAATAGCTGGTCTTGAAACGTAATTATAAATTATTGAGAGTCTTGAACCACTAACAATTGTATTTCCAAACAATTGTGGGTTTGAAACGAGTCTAAAAACATTTTTAAATAATTGAAGGTCTTGAACTAGTCAAACCTATTAGTACACAAGTTGTGGGTATTGAACTGGTAAAAGAAATACTTGCTGGTCTTAAAACATAATTATAAACAATTGTGGTACTCAAACAAGTCGGAAACATGCATTTCTAAACAATTGTGGGTCTTGAACCAGTAAAATACATTTTTAAATAATTGAAGGTCTTGAAACAGATAAAAAAAATTCTACAAAAACTGCAGGTATTGAACTAGGCGAAAAAACATTTCTAAACAATTGTTGGTATTGAAATGTAATTATAAATAATTGTGAGTGTTGAACCCCTAAAAAATGTGTTTCCAAACAATTGTGTGGTTTAAAGCAGTCTTAGCTATTGTGGGTCTTGAACAACTCAAAAGACATATTTAAATAATTGAAGGTCTTGAACTAGTTGGAAAAAAAAAATTATAAACAAGTTGTAGGGCATTAAACTAGTCAAAAAGTAGTTGTTGGTCTTGAAACATAATTATAAACAATTGTGGTACACAAACCAGTCGAAAACATGCATTTCTAAACAATTGTGGGCCTTGAAACAGTAAAAAAAAACATTTCTAAATAATTGAACGTTTTAAAACAGACAACAAACATAATTTTACACAAACTGTGGGTATTGAACGATTTCAAAAAAACATTCTGAACAATTGTTGGTATTGACACGTAATGATAAATAATTGTGAGTCTTGAACCAGTAAAAAATGGATTTCCAAACAATTGTAGGGTTTAAACAAAAAATACTTATAAGCAATTGTGGGTCTTCCATCCATCCATTTTCTACAGCTTATTCCCTTTGGGGTCGCTGGTGCCTATCTCAGCTACAATCGGGCGGAAGACGGAGTACAGCCTGGGCAAGTCGCCACCTCATCGCAAGGCCAATGGTATTGAACTAGTCCCAAAAATATTTCTAATCAATAGCTGGAAACGTAAGTATAAACAATTATGGGTCTTCCATCCATCCATTTCTACCGCTTATTCCCTTTGGGGTCGCGGGGGGCACTGGCGCCTATCTCAGCTACAATCAGGCGGAAGGCGGGGTACACCCTGGACAAGTTGCCACCTCATCGCAGGGCCAAATGTATTGAACTAGTCCAAAAAATATTTCTAAACAATAACTGGAAACGTAACTATAAACAATTGTGGGTCTTGAATCAGTCAAAAAAATGTATTTCTAAACAATTGTGAGTCTTGAACCAGTCAAAGTATAAATAAATGAAGGCCTTGAACCGGTTGAAGAACATACTTCTACGTAAACTGTGGGTATTGAACTAGTCGAAACATTTCTAAATAACCATAGGTCTTGAACCAGTAACAGAACATAAACATTTGTATGTGTTATAGAATCTACCCGCCTTCTTTTGTTGAACAGTCAGAGGTTGGGTCCATTGATTGATTGATTGAGACTTTTATTAGTAGATTGCACAGTACAGTACATATTCCGTACAATTGACCACTAAAAGGTAACATCTGGATACGTTTTTCAACTTGTTTAAGTCGGGGTCCACGTTAATCAATTCTGGTAGTTTTCACAAGCATTTATTAAAACATGTTTCAGGTAAAACGTTACAGCGGGTCTCACTCCCTCAGAAGTTTGTTGATTGCGTAAATTCATGTGATGATGATGCCTTTTATGTAGAAAATATGTTTTTTATTTGTGGAAACTACAGATTGTGTATTTGTGTATTTCATCAGCCACCTTGGTGCTTTAAAAGTGGTTTTTCATTGATTGGCCAACGGGAGAAAATCAAATCTCTGTAAACGGCCAGTAATTTCAATTAAGTTGCCACTTCCTCCTAGCGTTAGCTTGTCGCCATGACAACGTGGTTTCTAGCCGGAATATCTATTTTCTCATTAACATGCTGCAATGGGAACCTCGTTTTAATAGCTAAAACGCAGCAAAGAGAACGTTTCGGGATGAGGGCGAGGCGGCGAAACAGGGGATCAAGTCAACACATTTAGTTTGGAGTCGAGAGGATTCACGGGGACATTTTGGGGGAAAGTTGAAGCAGAGTTAATGTGTGTGTGTGTGTGTGTGTGTGTGTGTGTGTGTGTGTGTGCCAGACATATTGTGCACAGCAAAGTAGTTCCTTTTGTTTCATATTTGCAAAGCACGCACACACACATACACACACACACACACACACACACACACACAAAGCTTTTGTTGACAAGCGAGATGATTAGCGATGGCGGCGGCACACAAGCAGAACTTTCTCTCTGCCTTGTCGGCTCCAGCGGACTTTTGTGTAGAGATGAACATTCACGATATCAATAAGACACGCTTTGTCGCTCGCTGCCTCACGCTGACGTTTATAAACGCCGTCGTTGTTACGCTGTAACGAGATGTGAAGGGAAGCTTAATGCCCCCATCAACATTGAAATCAAACATGTCGACAACACCCCCACTCATCATCTGATGGAGGCCCACCACTGGGGCAAATCATGAAAATTAAATGTGCTGAAAATAACATGAGTGATTAAAATAGCATCTATGATGAAAATAACATGTATGATGGATGGAAAAATGAAATAACATGTATGATGAAAATACCACATGTGATTCAAATAGCATGTATAATAGGACCACCTGTTATTGAGTTTAATTCCAATTGTGACTGTTATTGAGGTAAATTCCAACCTTTATCATAATGTTGCACAAATGTTCAGTTTTCCTTCAAAAAATTTTTGACTCGCGTTGAGTAAAATGACGACTTCTATTACAATACTGCCAAAATTCAAAGTTTTTCTTGTGAAATTGTGACCTTTTTCTCTTGAAATTCCAACTAATTTTTGAGTTTCCTTATAGAACTTTGACTTTTGTCGAGTAATATTACGATTTTTCATAAATTTGCCTAAATGTTAAGCTTTTGTGAAACTGCGACTGTTATTGAATTAAATTTCAACATTTATTATAATGTTGCACAAATGTTCAGTTTTTCTTGTAAAATTTTGACTCGCGTTAAGTAAAATGACGACTTTTATTATATTATTGCCAAAAATCTAAGTTTTTCTTGTGTAATTGTGATTTTTCTCTCTTGAAATTCCAGCAAATTTTTAAGTTTCGTTATAAATTTATGACTTTTGTCAAGTAAAATGACTTTTCATAAATTTGCCAAAATGTTAAGCTTTTGTGAAACTGCGACTGCTTTTGAATTAAATTCCAACATTTATAGTAATGTTACACAAATGTTCAGTTTTTCTTGTAAAATTTTGACTCGCGGAGTAAAATGATGACTTTTATTATATTATTGCCAAAATTCTAAGTTTTTCTTGTGAAATTGTGACCTTTTTCTTATGAAATTCCAACTAATTTATACGTTTTCTTATAAAATTGTGACTTTTGTCGAGTAAAATCAAGACTTTTTTTTTAATAAATTTGCCAAAATTTTAAGCTCTTCTTGTGAGAAACTGTGACTGTTATTGAGTTAAATTCCAACTTTTATCAATGTTCCCCAAATGTTTAGTTTTCCTTGTAAAATGTTTGACTCGCGTTGAGTAATATGACGACTTTTATTACAATAATGCCAAAATTCAAAGTTTTTCTTGTAAAATTGTGACCTTTTTCTCGTGAAATTCCAACTAATTTTTAAGTTTCCTTATAAAATTATGACTTTTGTCGAGTAAAATGACTTTTCATAAATTTGCCAAAATGTTAAGCTTTTGTGAAACTGCGACTGCTTTTGAGTTAAATTCCAACATTTATAATAATGTTACACAAATGTTCAGTTTTTCTTGTAAAATTTTGACTCGTGGAGTAAAATGATGACTTTTATTATATTATTGCCAAAATTCTAAGTTTTTCTTGTGAAATTGAGACCTTTTTCTCATGAAATTCCAACTAATATTTAAGTTTTCTTATAAAATTGTGACTTTTGTTAAGTAAAATCAAGACTTTTTTTTTATAAATTTGCCAAAATTTTAAGCTTTTCTTGTGAAACTGGGACTGTTGAGTTAAATTCCAACTTTTATCAATGTTGCACAAATGTTTAGTTTTCCTTGTAAAATGTTTGACTCGCGTTGAGTAAAATGACGACTTTTATTACAATACTGCCAAAATTCAAAGTTTTTCTTGTGAAATTGTGACCTTTTTTTCTTGTGAAATTCCAACAAATTTTTAAGTTTCCTTATAAAATTCTGACTTTTGTCGAGTAAAATTACGACTTTTTATACATTTGCCAGAATGTTAAGCTTTTGTGAAACTGCGATTGTTATTGAGTTAAAGTCCAACATTTATAATAATGTTACACAAATGTTCAGGTTTTTTTTGTAAAATTTTGACTCGCGTTGAGTATAATGTTGACTTTTATTATAATATTGCCAAAAATCTAATTTTTTCTTGTGAAATTGTGACCTTTCTCTCGTGAAATTCCAACTAATTTTTAAGTTTCCTTATAAAATTCTGACTTTTGTCGAGTAAAATTACGACTTTTCATAAATTTGCCAAAATGTTAAGCTTTTGTGAAAGTGTGACTGTTATTGAGTTAAATTCAAACATTTATAATAATGTTACACAAATGTTCAGTTTTTCTTGTAAAGTTTTGACTCGCGGAGTAAAATGATAACTTTTATTATATTTTTGCCAAAATTCTAAGTTTTTCTTGTGAAATTGTGACCTTTTTCTCATGAAATTCAAACTAATTAAGTTTTCTTATAAAATTGTGACTTTTGTTGAGTAAAATCACAACTTTTTTTTGTATATTTGCCAAAATGTTAAGCTTTTCTTGTGAAACTGGGACTGTTATTGAGTTAGATTCCAACTTTTATCAATGTTGCACAAATGTTTAGTTTTCCTTGTAAAATGTTTGACTCGCGTTGAGTAAAATGACGACTTTTATTAACATACTGCCAAAATTCAAGTTTTTCTTGTGAAATTGTGACCTTTTTCTCTTGAAGTTCCAACTAATTTTTAAGTTTCCTTATAAAACTTTGACTTTTGTCGAGTAATATTACGACTTTTCATAAATTTGCCTAAATGTTTAGCTTTTGTGAAACTGTGACTGTTAGAGTTAAATTCCAACATTTATTATAATGTTACACAAATGTTAAATGATAAATGATAAATGGGTTTTACTTGTATAGCGCTTTTCTACCTTCAAGGTACTCAAAGCGCTTTGACATTACTTCCACATTTACCCATTCACACACACATTCACACACTGATGGGGGAGCTGCCATGCAAGGCGCTAACCAGCACCCATCAGGAGCAAGGGTGAAGTGTCTTGCTCAGGACACAACGGACGTGACGAGGTTGGCACTAGGCGGGAACTGAACCAAGGACCCTTGGGTTGCGCACGGCCTCTCTCCCACTGCGCCACGCCGTCCAGTTTTTCTTGTAAAATTTTGACTCGCGTTGAGTAAAATGTTGACTTTTATTATAATATTTCCAAAATTCTAAGTTTGTCTTGTGAAATTGTGACCTTTCTCTCGTGAAATTCCAACTAATTTTTAAGTTTCCTTATAAAATTCTGACTTTTGTCGAGTAAAATTACGACTTTTCATAAATTTGCCAGAATGTTAAGCTTTTGTGAAACTGCGACTGTTATTGAGTTAAATTTCAACATTTATTATAATGTTGCACAAATGTTCAGTTTTTCTTGTAAAATTTTGACTCACGTTAAGTAAAA
Source organism: Nerophis ophidion (assembly GCF_033978795.1). Taxonomy (NCBI): domain Eukaryota; kingdom Metazoa; phylum Chordata; class Actinopteri; order Syngnathiformes; family Syngnathidae; genus Nerophis; species Nerophis ophidion. The sequence goes on along the minus strand of NC_084631.1, from coordinate 7,806,543 downwards.
TGACGACTTTTATTGTATTATTGCCAAAAATCTAAGTTTTTCTTGTGTAATTGTGACCTTTCTCTCGTGAAATTCCAGCTAATTTTTAAGTTTCCTTATAAAATTATGAGTTTTGTCGAGTATAATTACTTTTCATAAATTTGCCAAAATGTTAAGCTTTTGTGAAACTGCGACTGTTATTGAGTTAAATTCCAACATTTATAATAATGTTACACAAATGTTCAGTTTTTCTTGTAAAATGTTGACCCGCGTTGAATAAAATGTTGACTTTTATTATATTTTTGCCAAAATTCAAAGTTTTTCTTGTGAAATTGTGACCTTTTTCTCATGAAATTCAAACTAATTAAGTTTTCTTATAAAATTGTGACTTTTGTTGAGTAAAATCACAACTTTTTTTTGTATATTTGCCAAAATGTTAAGCTTTTCTTGTGAAACTGGGACTGTTATTGAGTTAGATTCCAACTTTTATCAATGTTGCACAAATGTTTAGTTTTCCTTGTAAAATGTTTGACTCGCGTTGAGTAAAATGACTACTTTTATTACAATACTGCCAAAATTCAAAGTTTTTCTTGTAAAATTGTGACCTTTTTCTCTTGAAATTCCAACTAATTTTTAAGTTTCCTTATAAAACTTTGACTTTTGTCGAGTAATATTACGACTTTTCATAAATTTGCCTAAATGTTTAGCTTTTGTGAAACTGTGACTGTTAGAGTTAAATTCCAACATTTATTATAATGTTACACAAATGTTCAGTTTTTCTTGTAAAATTTTGACTCGCCTTGAGTAAAATGTTGACTTTTATTATATTTTTGCCAAAATTTTAAGTTTTTCTTGTGAAATAGTGACCTTTTTCTCATGAAATTCAAACTAATATTTAAGTTTTCTTATAAAATTGTGACTTTTGTTGAGTAAAATCACGACTTTTTTTTATAAATTTGCCAAAATTTTAGGCTTTTCTTGTGAAACTGGGACTGTTATTGAGTTAAATTCCAACTTTTATCAATGTTGCAGAAATGTTTAGTTTTCCTTGTAAAATTTTGACTTGCGTTGAGTAAAATGACTACTTTTATTACAATACTGCAAAAATTCAAAGTTTTCTTGTGAAATTGTGACCTTTTTCTCTTGAAATTCCAACTAATTTTTAAGTTTCCTTATAAAACTTTGACTTTTGTCGAGTAATATTACGATTTTTCATAAATTTGCCAAAATGTTAAGCTTTTGTGAAACTGCGATTGTTATTGAGTTAAAGTCCAACATTTATAATGTTACACAAATGTTCAGGTTTTTTTTGTAAAATTTTGACTCGCGTTGAGTATAATGTTGACTTTTATTATATTGCCAAAAATCTAAGTTTTTCTTGTGAAATTGTGACCTTTCTCTCGTGAAATTCCAACAAATTTTTAAGTTTCCTTATAAAATTCTGACTTTTGTCGAGTAAAATTACGACTTTTCATAAATTTGCCAAAATGTTAAGCTTTTGTGAAAGTGTGACTGTTATTGAGTTAAATTCAAACATTTATAATAATGTTAAACAAATGTTCAGTTTTTCTTGTAAAATTTTGACTTGCGGGGTAAAATGATAACTTTTATTATATTTTTGCCAAAATTCAAAGTTTTTCTTGTGAAATTGTGACTTTTGTTGGGTAAAATCAAGACTTTTTTTTTTATAAATTTGCCAAAATTTTAAGCTTTTCTTGTGAAACTGGGACTGTTATTGAGTTAAATTCCAACTTTTATCAATGTTGCACAAATGTTTAGTTTTCCTTGTAAAATTTTTGACTCGCGTTGAGTAAAATGACTACTTTTATTAACATACTGCCAAAATTCAAAGTTTTTCTTGTAAAATTGTGACCTTTTTCTCTTGAAATTCCAACAAATTTTTAAGTTTCCTTATAAAACTTTGACTTTTGTCGAGTAATATAACGACTTTTCATAAATTTGCCTAAATGTTTAGCTTTTGTGAAACTGTGACTGTTAGAGTTAAATTCCAACATTTATTATAATGTTACACAAATGTTCAGGTTTTTTTTGTAAAATTTTGACTCGCGTTGAATAAAATTTTGACTTTTATTATAATATTGCCAAAGTTCTAAGTTTTTCTTGTGAAATTGTGACCTTTCTCTCGTGAAATTCCAACTAATTTTTAAGTTTCCTTATAAAATTCTGACTTTTGTCGAGTAAAATTAGGACTTTTCATAAATTTGCCAAAATGTTAAGCTTTTGTGAAAGTGTGACTGTTATTGAGTTAAATTCCAACATTTATAATAATGTTACACAAATGTTCAGTTTTTCTTGTAAAATTTTGACTTGCGGGGTAAAATGATAACTTTTATTATATTTTTGCCAAAATTCAAAGTTTTTCTTGTGAAATTGTGACCTTTTTCTCATGAAATTCCAACTAATATTTAAGTTTTCTTATAAAATTGTGACTTTTGTTGGGTAAAATCAAGACTTTTTTTTTATAAATTTGCCAAAATTTTAAGATTTTCTTGTGAAACTGGGACTGTTGAGTTAAATTCCAACTTTTATCAATGTTGCACAAATGTTTAGTTTTCCTTGTAAAATGTTTGACTCGCGTTGAGTAAAATGACGACTTTTATTACAATACTGCCAAAATTCAAAGTTTTTCTTGTGAAATTGTGACCTTTTTTTCTTGTGAAATTCCAACAAATTTTTAAGTTTCCTTATAAAATTCTGACTTTTGTCGAGTAAAATTACGACTTTTTATACATTTGCCAGAATGTTAAGCTTTTGTGAAACTGCGATTGTTATTGAGTTAAAGTCCAACATTTATAATAATGTTACACAAATGTTCAGGTTTTTTTTGTAAAATTTTGACTCGCGTTGAGTATAATGTTGACTTTTATTATAATATTGCCAAAAATCTAATTTTTTCTTGTGAAATTGTGACCTTTCTCTCGTGAAATTCCAACTAATTTTTAAGTTTCCTTATAAAATTCTGACTTTTGTCGAGTAAAATTACGACTTTTCATAAATTTGCCAAAATGTTAAGCTTTTGTGAAAGTGTGACTGTTATTGAGTTAAATTCAAACATTTATAATAATGTTACACAAATGTTCAGTTTTTCTTGTAAAGTTTTGACTCGCGGAGTAAAATGATAACTTTTATTATATTTTTGCCAAAATTCTAAGTTTTTCTTGTGAAATTGTGACCTTTTTCTCATGAAATTCAAACTAATTAAGTTTTCTTATAAAATTGTGACTTTTGTTGAGTAAAATCACAACTTTTTTTTGTATATTTGCCAAAATGTTAAGCTTTTCTTGTGAAACTGGGACTGTTATTGAGTTAGATTCCAACTTTTATCAATGTTGCACAAATGTTTAGTTTTCCTTGTAAAATGTTTGACTCGCGTTGAGTAAAATGACGACTTTTATTAACATACTGCCAAAATTCAAGTTTTTCTTGTGAAATTGTGACCTTTTTCTCTTGAAGTTCCAACTAATTTTTAAGTTTCCTTATAAAACTTTGACTTTTGTCGAGTAATATTACGACTTTTCATAAATTTGCCTAAATGTTTAGCTTTTGTGAAACTGTGACTGTTAGAGTTAAATTCCAACATTTATTATAATGTTACACAAATGTTAAATGATAAATGATAAATGGGTTTTACTTGTATAGCGCTTTTCTACCTTCAAGGTACTCAAAGCGCTTTGACATTACTTCCACATTTACCCATTCACACACACATTCACACACTGATGGGGGAGCTGCCATGCAAGGCGCTAACCAGCACCCATCAGGAGCAAGGGTGAAGTGTCTTGCTCAGGACACAACGGACGTGACGAGGTTGGCACTAGGCGGGAACTGAACCAAGGACCCTTGGGTTGCGCACGGCCTCTCTCCCACTGCGCCACGCCGTCCAGTTTTTCTTGTAAAATTTTGACTCGCGTTGAGTAAAATGTTGACTTTTATTATAATATTTCCAAAATTCTAAGTTTGTCTTGTGAAATTGTGACCTTTCTCTCGTGAAATTCCAACTAATTTTTAAGTTTCCTTATAAAATTCTGACTTTTGTCGAGTAAAATTACGACTTTTCATAAATTTGCCAGAATGTTAAGCTTTTGTGAAACTGCGACTGTTATTGAGTTAAATTTCAACATTTATTATAATGTTGCACAAATGTTCAGTTTTTCTTGTAAAATTTTGACTCACGTTAAGTAAAATGACGACTTTTATTGTATTATTGCCAAAAATCTAAGTTTTTCTTGTGTAATTGTGACCTTTCTCTCGTGAAATTCCAGCTAATTTTTAAGTTTCCTTATAAAATTATGAGTTTTGTCGAGTATAATTACTTTTCATAAATTTGCCAAAATGTTAAGCTTTTGTGAAACTGCGACTGTTATTGAGTTAAATTCCAACATTTATAATAATGTTACACAAATGTTCAGTTTTTCTTGTAAAATGTTGACCCGCGTTGAATAAAATGTTGACTTTTATTATATTTTTGCCAAAATTCAAAGTTTTTCTTGTGAAATTGTGACCTTTTTCTCATGAAATTCCAACTAATATTTAAGTTTTCTTATAAAATTGTGACTTTTGTTGCGTAAGATCAAGACTTTTTTTTTTATAAATTTGCCAAAATTTTAAGCTTTTCTTGTGAAACTGGGACTGTTATTGAGTTAAATTCCAACTTTTATCAATGTTGCACAAATGTTTAGTTTTCCTTGTAAAATTTTTGACTCGCGTTGAGTAAAATGACTACGTTTATTACAATACTGCCAAAATTCAAAGTTTTTCTTGTAAAATTGTGACCTTTTTCTCTTGAAATTCCAACAAATTTTTAAGTTTCCTTATAAAATTCTGACTTTTGTCGAGTAAAATTACGACTTTTCATAAATTTGCCAAAATGTTAAGCGTTTGTGAAACTGCGACTGTTATTGAGTTAAATTCCAACATTTATTATAATGTTGCACAAATGTTCAGTTTTTCTTGTAAAATGTTTACTCGCGTTGAGTAAAATGTTGACTTTTATTAGAATATTGCCAAAATTCAAAGTTTTTCTTGTGTGATTGTGACCTTTTTCTCTTGAAATTCCAACAAATTTTTAAGTTTCCTTATAAAATTCTGACTTTATTTGAGTAAAATTACAACTTTTCATAAATTTGCCAAAATTTTAAGCTTTTGTGAAACTGCGACTGTTATTGAGTTAAATTCCAACATTTATCATTATGTTGCACAAACGTTCAGTTTTTCTTGTAAAATTTTATTATAATACTGCCAAAATTCTAAGTTTTTCTTGTGAAATTGTGACCTTTTTCCCGTGAAATTCCAACTCATTTTTCCACAACAAGCATTTTTATATTTGCATAGTACAGTATGTATGTATTATTAATGTTGTAAATACAAATCTTTATATATCTAGAAAGGGTGGTCCTAAAGTGGGAGGCATTTTTCAGAAGTCTCAAGATTGTGTGTGTGTGTGTGTGTGTGTGTGTGTGTGTGTGTGTGTGTGTGTGTGTAGGCACTTTGCCTCCAGTGTTTTGGTCTTCTGTGTCGTACAAACACAGATTTGACCTGATGACACTGCTAAACACAACACACACACACACAAACACGTACACACACACGTTCGCGCTAATGAAAAAGATGCAAAGGTTACACACAGGACAAATATTTAGTTTACATCCATTAGCATCAGCATTAGCATCAACATTAGCGTCAACAAGAAGACATTAGCATAAAACATCATCTAATGGGTTTCACCTCACTAAACTGCAGCCATAATTTAGTCCACAAATGTTTTGCATTAAAAACAATTACATAGTAGTATTGTCGTCGTAACGTGTACAATAAGAATCATCATTCACAAATGTTAATGAGCGCATTCAGACAGCAGATGTAGATTTAGGAAAGTGATCCGCCGTAACATTGATTTTTGTGTAAATAACACACATTTGTTTCGTTACAGACATTGTCGCGCACACAATGCTTCATCAGGCACACGTATTGATGATCAATAAATTCTATCGATTAGCATCATAATTTAACATCAGTGCTGCCCTTTTACAGACAACACTACTTCTGTGAAGCAAAACACCACACAAATGTACACTGTTGAACACAAAAAAGTACATTCTTCAACACGACGCTACAATTAAATCTGCAAGCAGCGTTGAACAGGCCCTCGCTCCTGTTGCCCACCAAATACTTCAGGAATGAATGCTATGAAACTTAGTAATATGAATATAGAAATGATGAACGTATGGATGTAATAGCTGGAATTCAACTACATGACTCGTAGGTGTATGGCTGCAAAATTAACTAAAAGGAGCTAACATGTCAATCCAACCTTCCTGCTTCATTCTGTGCTTTCTGGGTTAGGAAATATCAACCTGGGTCTCCAGCGTCATTTTGCAAAAAAATATTCCACAAGAAAAATACAGCGTGGAAAAAAACCTGCTTTTTGACGACGTTTATTCAATGTCGGGTTCTGACGTTGATTTGACCGTTGAATTCCGGTCATTTCCCAACCAATATTCCACAACACAAGTACAACGTTGAAACAACATGCTCTTTCATGACATTTAGTCAATGTCAGGTTGTGACATTGATTTGACCATAGAATTTTGAACATTTCTCGACCAATATTCCACAACACTTGAAAGTAAGGCTGGACGATATATCGATATACGCAATATATCGCGGGTTTGTCTCTGTGCGATATAGAAAATGACTATCGTGATATTCGAGTATACGTTCTCACGCAGTTGTTTTTAGCTGCTGGCATTACACTACAGGCTCTTCCCACTCCTTTCTGTGTCTCCTTCTCACAGAGTTACTGTAAGCGCACCATCTTACATACGTCACATACTGTCACGTCAAAAGTCACATACGTATACGCCCTCGCAGGACAGAGGGGTAGCAGACTGGGTAACGTTAGCTGTGATGCTAGTGGAGCCGTGCCAGTGGTAATACGAGAGAAAGAAGGTGCGGATCTGGTAACAAATGAAGGAAGAATTAATTCCCAAGAAAAAACGCAGGGAGTCCATCGTCTGGCGGCGGTTCGGCTTCAAGCGGGAAGATGTCGAATAGACAACTTTAATTTGTCAAGTGTGGGGCACAAGCGTTGCTACCAAAAGTAGTATTACTGCTAATATGTAGTATCATTTGAGAAGTCACGTGCTAATAACTGTTTAATAAATACAGTTTCGGTCAATTGACTTAGTTGTGATTTCATTCTATGCATGAAAGTTTAAAATGAGTATATATTAATGCAGTATGAGGAAGAATGTTTTAATGTAGACACATAGAATCCTATCATAATATATATCATGTATCGCGATATGGCCTAAGAATATTGAGATATTAAAAAAAGGCCATATCGCCCAGCCCTACTTGAAAGATACATCTCCTGGATGCACTGGGACACATAATCAGTGATGCATCCTGGATTCATCGGGTGTTAAGGTCTCGCAACATTAGACACTCTCATCCAGGCGACCCAGCAGGGGTGATCAAGTCCCTGCAGCAACCAACGGATCTGCTCTTTTCAGCCACAACCACCTTGTGGCTTTCTCTGCCGCCACACTTGCGGATTGATTGGCCCTCCTTTTGGCCGCCCATGTGACTCCCAATCGGCTAAGCACTTTGCAGAGGGAGCATCCTGCAAAGCTACGGCAGCCAAATTCTATTGGCTCATAGAAAGTCATCCAGCCCCTGCCCCTGCACTCCTCCACCAGTTCCTGATACTTGGCACGTTTCCTTTCGTTGGCTTCCTCAATCCGTTCCTCCCAAGGCACTGTTAGTTCCAGCATGACCAGGTGTTTCGAAGCCTCTGAGACGAGGATCATGTCTGTCCATAGAGATTTTGTTACAATGTGCTGGGGGAATCTCAGTTGTTTTCCCAGTTTAACGTGTAGCTACCAATCAGGGGTTATGTGAAGGAGTCCTGTTGTCTGTGGACGTGAACGAGGTCTCTGTCCAACTTTGATCAAAAGACATTTCCTTTTTTGGCGCATGATGTTGTTTGCTGGTGCTGTTGGCTGAGGCTATGCTCTCAGCAACTGCTTTGAGTACCCGGTCATGGCGCAAGCGATAGCGACCATCAGCCAGAGACTTTGGGCAACTGCTGAGGAGATGTTCCAAGGAGCCTCTTCCGGAGCAAAGTGAGCAGGACGGTGTCTCGCTCTTCCCCCACACATGGAGGTTTGCTGGGCCAGGGAGTGAATCAGACTGCCGCCACGAGGAACCGGACACGGTGGAGGTCTGTCTGCATGATGTTTGACCAAGTGACTTTGCACTGCAACGTGCCCTCCCTTCTTGTCCATGCACAGTGTTGCCGTAGTCCCACTACCCTGCCCACTCGCTTTTCCTCCAAGCCTGCTCGGACCTCCTCCTGGAGTAGATGTCGTCTGTCTTTGCCATTGGCCTGGCTGACTTGGGTCTTTGGGAAGTAGCCCAAGCCTGCTCTCCCGGTTGCCACGGCCCCAACCAGTGTCTTTTGCCTAAGGCGTGACTCAGCCACCTCCACTGCCTTTTCTGCCTTTCCTATTCCTTCCTGTTCTCACTTCAATCCCGGCTGATGGCATTTTGCAGTCCCTGGAGTCTCTGTACTGTAGGGCTTCTCTTCTGCGTGCCACCTTGAATTCTTCAGTGAGCCCACTGAAGGGTAGTTGCAGGATGGGGAGGGCAGCGCTGTTGAGGCTGGGTGGGAGACCCAGCCATTTCCGCAGAAAGCTGCTGATCTTTCTTTCAAAAGGATTCCACTGTTGTTACTGGGACTGCATATACAAGGAGAGGCCACATGACTCTGGGAAGGATGGAGTGCTGGTAGATCTAGGCTTTGAATCTACCATGTAGGCCGGACTTGTCTACTTTGGTGAGCCACCCTCCAAGCTCTTCAGTAGACTTCTGGATAGCAAAAGAGTCTTTCAGGCTGGAGTCAAAGAGCTTTCCTAAACTCTTGACTGGTTGCTCTGTGATGGATGGAATGACCGTTCCTGAGATTGAGAACCGGAATTTGTTGACCACCTTCCACCTCTTCAGCACCATGGACCTCGACTTTGCGGGCTTAAAACTCATCCTGGCCCTATCAATGAGCCTCTCCAATCCCTGCAATATCCACCTGCTCCATGGTACTGATGTTGTAGTAATGGTAAGGTCATCCATATAGGCTCTAATGGGGGGCTGTCGAACACCTGATCTGGATAGAGGATAGTGCATTCCACTTCAGCAGACTTTACCACCATATTCATAGTCAGTGTAAAAAGGATAACGGAGATGGTGCACCCTGTTATTATTCCCTTCTCAAGGTGATGCCAGTCAGAGGTTATTGACCCAGAAGTGACCCGGAGCCTGAAGTTATTGTAATAATTCAGGATCAAGTCCTTGATCTTGCTGGGAACATGGCGGCGGTGGGATGGACTCATAGGCGTTCGTCAGGTCCAACCACAACACAGCAAGATCCCCTCTGCTCTCATGAGCCTCTCAGATGAGCTGTGTGACGACACCATTGTGCTCTAGACAGCCGGGAACTGTAGAAATGCCCACATCTGCACTGAAGCGTCGAAGGAGTTGTTCATGAGGAAAAACTCGGTCAGTCTTTGGGAGACGATGCTGAAGAACACCTTCCCTTCCACACTCAGAAGTGAGATAGTCCGAAACTGGTTGATGTTTTTCGAGTCCTCCTACTTAGGGATCCAAAGTCCCTCTGCAAACCTCCACGGGTCGGTCACTCACCCCCTTCGCCAGATCACCTTCAAGGTCTTCCGCAGATGCTTGAGAAGCCCTGGACAACGCTTGTCGACGAGGTAAGGTACACCACTGGGGCCGGGGGAAGATGCTGAGCGGGCTGCCTTGATGACCTCTTCAACCTCCTTCAAACTCTGCTCTGTCAACAAGAACTCTGCCCTTGGTGGCGCAGGGCTGATGAGTGCTCTGTTGGGTCCTAGATCTTGTCCCCTCAGTGGGTCGCTCATGGTATTTTGGAGCACGCGATTCACTTCCTCTCTTGGGCACTCAAGCTGGCCACTACCGTTGTCCCCGAGCAGCTGTTTAGCAAACCGCAAGGGATTGGCAATGAAGGCTGCTCGCTTTCTAGCTATCTCTTTTCCAAGCCTGCTATGCCACTCTGCTCAGCGAGGAGTTGTCAGCTTCTTCCGCAGAATGTTGCGCAGCTCTTCTAAAGGTTGTTTGTCCTCCTCAGCAGCTGTCTTGAAGTGTTTCCTGAGGGTTCGAAGCTCCTGGCGCAGTTGGTGTATTTTAGTGGCCCTGCAGTTCATGGTGTAGGGGGTGGCCTCAGTGTTGCCCTTCTCCATCCGTCCAAATCTTTGAGCCATAGCTGGTACTCATTGCCTGGAGCCTGCTGTCAACATCTCCTTTGGCTGTGGCTTGGATGATGTTGGACACGTCCTCATCAAACTGCAGCCACTCGCTCCATCTGTTTAGTTGGGGCCATTTAATTCGCTGCTGTGGAACTACTCTGCCGGGATTGAGAGACTCCGGTACGTGGAGGGACTGCGATCTGTGGGGTGTCTCCTTTCCAAGCTTCTCCTACGTCTTACCAGGTCCAAGACCTGTGCGTTGAACCTCGCTCTCCCGCTAAAAACATTTAATTAATGTCCACTAACGACGCGGAGATCGTTATCCATGCGTTTGTTACGTCTCGTCTCGACTACTGTAACGTATTATTTCCGGGTCTCCCCATGTCTAGCATTAAACGATTACAGTTGGTACAAAATGCGGCTGCTAGACTTTTGACAAGAACAAGAAAGTTTGATCACATTACGCCTGTACTGGCTCACCTGCCCTGGCTTCCTGTGCACTTAAGATGTGACTTTAAGGTTTTACTACTTACGTATAAAATACTACACGGTCTAGCGCCATCCTATCTTGCCGATTGTATTGTACCATATGTCCCGGCAAGAAATCTACATTCAAAGGATTCCGGCTTATTAGTGATTCCTAAAGCCCAAAAAAAGTCTGCGGGATATAGAGCGTTTTCCGTTCGGGCTCCAGTACTCTAGAATGCCCTCCCGTAACAGTTCGAGATGCTACCTCAGTAGAAGCATTTAAGTCTCACCTTAAAAATCATTTGTATACTCTAGCCTTTAAATAGACCTACTTTTTAGACCAGTTGATATGCCGCTTCTTTTCTTTTTCTCCTCTGTCCCCCCCTCCCTTGTGGAGGGGGTCCGGTCCGATGGCCATGGATGAAGTACTGGCTGTTCAGAGTCGGGACCCAGGATGGACCGCTCGTCGGGACCCAGGATGGACCGCTCGCCTGTGTATCAGTTGGGGACATCTCTACGCTGCTGATCCACCTCCGCTTGGGATGGTTTCCTGTGGACGGGACTCTCGCTGCTGTCTTGGATCCGCTTTGAACTGAACTCTCGCGGCTGTGTTGGAGCCACTATGGATTGAACTTTCACAGTATCATGTTAGACCCGCTCGACATCCATTGCTTTCGGTCCCCTAGAGGGGAGGAGGGCGGTTTGGGTTTGCCCACATATGAGGTCCTCTCCAAGGTTCTCATAGTCATCGTCACTGGCGTCCCACTGGGTGTGAGTTCTCCTTGCCCACTGGGTGTGAGTTTTCCTTGCCCTTATGTGGATTCTTCTGAGGATGTCGTAGTTGTAGTGGTTTGTGCAGCCCTTTGAGACATTTGTGATTTAGGGCTATATAAATAAACATTGATTGATTGATTGATGATGGATTCTTAAGCCACGTTGATTTTTGCACAGCTTGCCGCAGATACATGTCATACTCGTCGTCAGTTCGTTTGCAGGGGTCATTAATATTGGGACCGTCCGATTGGAGATTTCATTCGCCCCCCCCTCTCGGGATCTCCTGGGGGTATTTTTCAACGTTGAAACAACATGCTTTTTGACATTTAATCAATGTCAGATTGTGACTTTGATTTGACCATTGAACTCTGGTCATTTTTCAACCAAAAACGTTGATCGAACATTAGACATCGACGTCTTAATTTACAAACAACTATTTTGCAATGTTGTTTCAAAGTTAGTTTAAAGTACAAGTATGTATAATAAACGTTGAATCAATGTCTTGTTCCTGCTGGTAAATAACTACACATTCCTCCATAAAATAAACTGCCCTGATAGATTTCTATAAATACTTAAAAGAAAACTTGTTTTGTTTAATAAAATTCAACCCATAAAGTCAAATACTAATAAGGCAACAAGAAGTTGTAAATCTGTACAGCAGATATGATCATCTACAGCAGGGGTCACCAAACTTTTTGAAACCAAGAGCTACTTCTTGGATACTGATTAATGCGAAGGACTACCAGTTTGATACACACTTAAATAAATTACCAGAAATAGCCAATTTGCTAAATTTACCTTTAATAAATAAATCTATATATATAAAAAAATTTGTATTTCTGTCCGTCATTTCGTCGTACATTTTTTTTCCTTTTACGGAAGGTTTTTTGTAGAGAATAAATGATGAAAAAAACACTTAATTGAACGGTTTAAAAAAGAAGAAAACACGAAAAAAATGAAAATAAAATTTTGAAACATAGTTTATCTTCAATTTCGACTTTTTAAAATTCAAAATTCAACCGAAAATAATGAATAGAAAAACTAGCTAATTCGAATAGTTTTGAAAAAAATTTATGGAACCTCATTAGTAATTTTTCCTGATAAGATTAATTTTAGAATTTTGATTACATGTTTTAAGTAGGTTAAAATCCAATCTGCACTTTGTTATAACATTTAACAAATTGGACCAAGCTATATTTCTAACAAAGACAAATCATTATTTCTTCTAGATTTTCCAGAACAAAAATTTTAAAAGAAATTCAAAAGACTTTGAAATAAGATTTAAATTTGATTCTACAGATTTTTTAGATTGGCCAGAATACTTTTTTTGAATTTTAATCAAAATAAGTTTGAAAAAATATTTCACAAATATTCTTTGTTGAAAAACAGAAGCTAAAATTAAGAATTAAATTAAAATGTTTTTATTATTCTTTACAATAATAACAAAAAATACTTGAACATTGATTTAAATTGTCAGGAAAGAAGAGGAAGGAATTTAAAAGGTAAAAAGGTATATGTGTTTAAAAATCCTAAAATCATTTTTAAGGTTGTATTTTTTCTCTAAAATTGTCTTTCTGAAAGTTTTAAGAAGCAAAGTGAAAAAATTAATGAATTCATTTAAATAAGTGAAGACCATGTCCTTAAAATATTTTTTTTGTCTTTTCAAATTCTATTTGAGTTTTGTCTCCCTTAGAATTAAAAATGTCGAGCAAAGCGAAACCAGCTTGCTAGTAAATAAATAAAATGTAAAAAATAGAGGCAGCTCACTGGTAAGTGCTGCTATTTGAGCTATTTTTAGAACAGGCCAGCGGGCGACTCATCTGGTCCTTACGGGCTACCTGTTGCCCGCAGGCACCACGTTGGTGACCCCTGATCTACATCAACAATATGATGTGCCTGAGTGGCTGAACAGGACAAAAAAATTAAATAAAAATAATTTTTCCTCGATTTGTTTTTTTTAATCAATTCAGAATCGTTACAAATTTGAATCACGATTATCCTGATTTTTTTGACACCCCTATCCATCCATCCATCCATCTATATTGTCTGACATTAACAGCGTGTTGTTTACAGCGTAAGTTACCATGGTAACTAACTTTTGGGAATGGAAAAGCCCAGAGTTTGTGTTGTCATATTGGAGGAATAAAAACATCAAAATAAACACGAGTCAATCCTCAACATGCAAATGTGTCGTATTTATGGAGGATTCGCCACAGTCTCCTCTGCGTTGGAGAATATTAACACACTTCAACACACTTTTGTAACACAACGTGTGTGTGTGTGTGTGTGTGTGTGTGAGAGAGAGAGCTAAAAGGAGCATCATGATGTCGATGGCCTCCAGGAGCTCAGAAGGAACAATTGTTTCCTTTTTTCCCTCCACTGAATCATCTTCCTCGGCGAGCAGGATGGGGCTTCCGTGGCGGCGGCGCCATCAAGGCCTCCCCGCCCCCCGAATCCTCCTCCTCCCCTACCCGACAAGGCAGATTTAGGAGACGGAGGCAGGAGGGATGCTGCGGGGGAGGAAGCAGCCTCTTTCAGACGCCTAATGAGGATAAGAATAAAATATGGACTCCTTTCTCGGGGAAGAAGGCACGGCTGATAAAAGAGCAAAAAGCTGATGGAGCGGCTTTGAGCAGCGGCTCGCAGGCTAGCACGTGCATGGGGTGGGGGGGGCGGGGGTGGTCCAGGGGCCACTTTGCTCCTGCTGATGATGATGGTCCGGTCAACTATGGAAATAAACTTCTTACTTTGCTCCTCTTTCTCTCCACAGAAAGTGACCTCACATCAAACATCATCACTGTCATTAACTGACACACACTATATGTACTGTGTGTACTATTATACACACTATATGTACTGTGTGTGTGTACTATTATACACACTATATGTACTGTGTGTGTGTATTATTATACACACTATATGTACTGTGTGTGTGTATTATTATACACACTATATGTACTGTGTGTGTGTATTATACACACTATATGTACTGTGTGTACTATTATACACACTATATGTACTGTGTGTGTGTACTATTATACACACTATATGTACTGTGTGTGTGTATTATTATACACACTATATGTACTGTGTGTGTGTATTATTATACACACTATATGTACTGTGTGTGTATTATTATACACACTATATGTACTGTGTGTGTGTATTATACACACTATATGTACTGTGTGTACTATTATACACACTATATGTACTGTGTGTACTATTATACACACTATATGTACTGTGTATGTGTATTATTATACACACTATATGTACTGTGTGTGTATTATTATACACACTATATGTACTGCGTGTACTATTATACACACTATATGTACTGTGTGTACTATTATACACACTATATGTACTGTGTGTGTGTAGTATTATACACACTATATGTACTGTGTGTGTATTATTATACACACTATATGTACTGCGTGTGTATTATTATACACACTATATGTACTGCGTGTGTATTATTATACACACTATATGTACTGCGTGTGTATTATTATACACACTATATGTACTGTGTGTGTGTATTATTATACACACTATATGTACTGTGTGTGTGTATTATTATACACACTATATGTACTGTGTGTATTATTATACACACTATATGTACTGCGTGTGTATTATTATACACACTATATGTACTGTGTGTGTGTATTATTATACACACTATATGTACTGTGTGTATTATTATACACACTATATGTACTCCAACAGGTCAAGCCCAACAGTGTCGGCCAACCACAACGCGTGTGGTCTCTCTTGGTCCGCCACCTTAAGGCACACTGTCCCTTGGCCCAGCATTGCAGCCTTGCTACCTGTGACGGTTGTAATTCGGGCGTTGGTGATTGTCCAGCCTGGTGGCAAGCTACGCTGCAAGTGGGGAAGGACACCTGGCCGGATGATGGAGAAAATGGACCCCGTGTCAACCAGGGATCTGCAGACCGTTCCATCAAGCTCCCATTCCAGGTACAGCGCCCAGGCAGACCAGGTGCTGTGCGTCACATTTGGGTACAGTGGAAACCATCCCGGGTGTCACTGACACCCCTCTCTAGTTTAACGACACCTCAGAGACAACATCAATGGGGGCAGGGGCTGGACATCCATCCATCCATCCATTTTCTACCGCTTATTCCCTTTCGGGGTCGCGGGGGGCGCTGGCGCCTATCTCAGCTACAAACTGGACAGTGTCTTGCAATGTGGCCAGGGACACCGCAGCGGTAACAGTTCACTTTGGTTTGCCTCCTCCTGGAGGAGCGTCGTTTGGGCTGTAGACCACGGACAAAGGTCTTCCTGTAATACATTTGGAAACGCTGGGTGCCCCCTTCGCACCAGACGGCGAATGTCCAAAGAATAAGCTCCGAGACTTTGTCCCAAAAGGCGTCGCCGCTTGTCTAGCTGCTCTCATGCTTCGTATGCATGGATTGTTCGCCCGAAACGTTGTTGAAGAGCTTCGCGCATGGCCTCCCAATCAGCTAATTCCTCCTCTTGTAGATGGACCAAACACTGTAGGGCTGGGCCTTCCAGGGACAGCACCACATGCCCTGCGGTTGCCACTTCAGACCAGCCATTCAAACGTGCTGCTAGCAGAACCTGAAGGAGGAAGGATTCAATAGTGCCTTCTCCACTATAGTGAGGAAGCTTTGGTGTGGCGATGCTTGGCCTGTAATTATCTCGCAGGGAATTTGTGACCACCATCACCGCAGGAGACGCACTTCTTCGCCAGGCACTCCTTCTCACATAAGACGCACTTCCTCCATCTGGTTGAACTTCCAATCTTGTCCCATTAGATTGAGCTTCCATTCTTCCTCCAAGTGGATGAGCCTCTAGTCCGGTAGGGCGGCGCTTTACTTGGTGATCAATCAATCATCAATCAATGTTTACTTATATAGCCCTAAATCACTAGTGTCTCAAAGGGCTGCACAAACCACCACGACATCCTCGGTAGGCCCACATAAGGGCAAGGAAAACTCACACCCAGTGGGACATCGGTGACAATAATGACCCAGTGGGACGTCGGTGACAATGATGACTATAAGAACCTTAGAGAAGAGGAAAGCAATGGATGTCGAGCGGGTCTAACATGATACTGTGAAAGTTCAATCCATAATGGATCCAACACAGTCGCGAGAGTCCAGTCCAAAGAGGATCCAAGACACAGCAGCGAGAGTCCCGTTCACAGCGGAGCCAGCAGGAAACCATCCCAAGCGGAGGCGGACCAGCAGCGCAGAGATGTCCCCAGCCGATACACAGGCGAGCAGTACATGGCCACCGGATCGGACCGGACCGGACCGGACCCCCTCCACACGGGAGAGTGGGACATAGAAGAAAAAGAAAAGAAACGGCAGATCAACTGGTCTAAAAAGGGAGTCTATTTAAAGGCTAGAGTATACAAATGAGTTTTAAGGTGAGACTTAAATGCTTCTACTGAGGTGGCATCTCGAACTGTTACCGGGAGGGCATTCCAGAGTACTGGAGCCCGAAATGAAAACGCTCTATAGCCCGCAGACTTTTTTTGGGCTTTGGGAATCACTAATAAGCCGGAGTCCTTTGAACGCAGATTTCTTGCCGGGACATATGGTACAATACAATCGGCAAGATAAGATGGAGCTAGACCGTGTAGTATTTTATACGTAAGTAGTAAAACCTTAAAGTCACATCTTAAGTGCACAGGAAGCCAGTGCAGGTGAGCCAGTACAGGCGTAATGTGATCAAACTTTCTTGTTCTTGTCAAAAGTCTAGCAGCCGCATTTTGTACCAACTGTAATCTTTTAATGCTAGACATGGGGAGACCCGAAAATAATACGTTACAGTAGTCGAGGCGAGACGTAACAAACGCATGGATAATGATCTCAGCGTCTTTAGTGGACAGAATGGAGCGAATTTTAGCGATGTTACGGAGATGAAAGAAGGCCGTTTTAGTAACACTTTTAATGTGTGCCTCAAAGGAGAGAGTTGGGTCGAAGATAATACCCAGATTCTTTACCGTGTCGCCTTGTTTAATTGTTTGGTTGTCAAATGTTAGAGTTGTATTATTAAATAGAGTTCGGTGTCTAGCAGGACCGATAATCAGCATTTCCGTTTTTTTGGCGTTGAGTTGCAAAAAGTTAGCGGACATCCATTGTTTAATTTCATTAAGACACGCCTCCAGCTGACTACAATCCGGCGTGTTGGTCAGCTTTAGGGGCATGTAGAGTTGGGTGTCATCAGCATAACAGTGAAAGCTAACACCGTATTTGCGTGTGATGTCACCTAGCGGCAGCATGTAGATGCTGAAGTGTGCAGGGCCAAGGACCGAACCCTGGGGAACTCCACACGTTACCTTAACGTAGTCCGAGGTCACATTGTTATGGGAGACACACTGCATCCTATCAGTAAGATAAGAGTTGATGAGGTAGTTGAGCCTCCAATCCACCAGGGCTGCGCTTGTTCCTTTCTTCTTCCTGGGAACGAGGTAGTTGGTCTTCATCCGGAAGTGCATTTTCCAGACATTTGATGGGATCCTCAAGCTTCTTTGAGAAAGCCATCCCATTTCTGACACTAAGGTAGCGTTCCACGGGTTAACAGATGTCTTTACTTGAGGATGTTTAAAAATGCTGAAATGCTGAGGGATCGTTACCAACTTTGATGATCACGTTAATTTTAGGCACGCACACACACACAGACACACACACACACAGACACACACACACACACACACAAGTGAAAGAAAGGCATGCTTAGCGAACAGCCATAAATGTCACACTGAGGGTAGCAGTAAAAACAACACCAACACTGTCATTAACATGCACCACACTGTGAACCCACACCAAACAAGAACGACAAACACATTTCGGGCGAACATCCGCACCGCAACACAACCTAAACACAACAAAACATATACCCAGAACCCCTTGCAGCACCAACTCTTTAAGGATGCTACATATGCACACATATACACACAGAAACATATACACGTACATATACTGTATATACATATATACATGAACATTTATACATATTTAAATGTATACACATATGTACATAGTTCCTGCCATCAATGTGTGAATGTGTATAAAAGCTCTTTGAGTACCTTGAAGGTTATATAGGTTTATATACATATATACACATAAATATACATGTGTGTGTAGGGCTGGGTGACATATCGATACACTCAATATATCGTGGGTTTGTCTCTGTACGATATAGAAAATGACTATATCGTGATATTAGAGTATACGTTCTCACGCATTTGCTTTTAGCTGCGGGCATTACACTGCATGTGTTTCTTCCTCTTTCTTGTCTCTCCTTCACACAGACACTTAAATCAAGCGCACCTTCTTACATACACGCCCTCCCGAGCAGAGAGGTAGCGGCATGGGTAACATTAGCTGTGATGCTTACGGTGTGTTGCAAGTGGTAATGCGAGAGAAAGAAGGTGCGAATCTGGTTACAAATGAAGGAAGAATTGATTCCCAAGAAAAACAGCACGGGGTGCATCGTCTGGCGGTGGCTTGAAGCGGGAACATGTTGGAACATTTATACAGCAGAAGCGTTGCTACCAAAAGTAGCAGCACTGTAATTTGTAGCATAATTTGAAAAGTCACCCGCTAGAACAGGAGTGCTCACACTTTTTCTGCAGGCGAGCTACTTTTCAATTGACCAAGTCGTGGAGATCTACCTCATTCATATTTCTAATTTATATTTATTTATGAAGGAGACATTTTTGTTAACAGGTTAATGATAATACAAGCATCTTTAACACATATGGATTCCTTTCTTTCATGAAGACAAGAATATAAGTTGGTGTATTACCTGATTCTGATGACTTGCATTGATTGGAATCAGACCGTGGTGCTGAAAACATCCCTATTTTCAAATGGAGGAGAAAAAAAGTCCTCCTTTCTGTCCAATACCACACAAAAGTGGTTGGATTTGGCATCTCATTTGTCCAACTTGCATACTCGTTTTCAAACACTTTGTTATGAGAGTAGCATGTGTGTGTGTGGCCCTTTAATGTGTGACAGCAGTTGAGTGACGTCAGTGAGTGTGTGGGCAAGTGAACAGAGGGAGCGGTCGCTGAGGGCGGGGGAGTGGCTAGTGTTTTTGGGTGGGATTTTGACTTTGTGCAAGACGTAAATAAAAAGCCACGATTTGCAACTAATCGCTGGACTCCTCATTTTGCCCTGGAGTACGGAATTGTGAAGACCCACTGCCGGGTAAAGTGAAGGGTGTTGCCCCAAGAATCCATCGGCCCTGAAGTGTCTCCCCTGCGCTCTAGGCGCCGGAAGCAGGAAATGTACAACAACTTTATAAGAAATACATTGGCATCAAACTCCGTAGCTTGCTAGTTTGTGCACGCTAGCTTTCTGAGACTCTTATTTTGTTAGCACAGGCAGGATGAAGCAGGTCTTTTATGGTGAAGACAGGAACTGTGCAGTCGGTCTTTAGAGTTTTGACAGCAGGTACGGCCCAAGAGTCTGTTGAAATAAAAAGTGTTTCTCTCCGTCCTGTAAGTTATTTTTTTTCTTAATAATGAGCTCGCAACAGCCAGCGTCATCTCAAAAGATCCTCGGGTGCCGAGAATGTCAAACAACTGACGAAAGTGAAGTCTTGGTGAAGATTGATGATTGCTCATTTTTATGTTTATTTTTTTAATGCCTGGCTTGCGATCGACTGACACACCCTCCGAGATCGACCAGTAGCTCACCCCTGCGCTAGAGAATAAAGAGTGCTTCAAACTGCATGTCAACATCTCCGTTGGGTGCCATACCCACGAAATGCCGAAGCAAAAATTTCCACATCAACACCGTAGGACATATACTATTTGATATGCAGCTCATTTTTATGTGACACTTATTGAAATATCTTGTGTGACAACATGCACAAAAGCATTTTATTTGTTTTTAACTATTGTAGTGGCGTTCTGTACAGAAAGTGCTTTTTAATTTAGTGTTGTTTTGACATCGTGCACAAAAGTGCATTAATAGCTTGTTTTAAAATGTCTCTGACAATCTTGCAATTTCTGTTTTGAAATGACATGAATGTTTGTGCCACTGCTTAATAACTGTTTAATAAAATACAGTTTTGGTCAATTGACTTAGTTGTGATTACCCTCTCTGCATGAAAGTTAAAAAGTAGCATATATGAATGCAGTATGAAGAAGAATGTTTTAATGTAGACACATAGAATCATCATACTGCTGTGATTATATGCATCAAGTGTTCATTCAAGGCTAAGGAAAAATATATATATATATATATATATATATATATATATATATATATATATATATATATATACACACACACACACACACACACACACACACAAAAGCAAAGCATGATTGAGCTGCAGCGTGATCTTTCTTGCAGCATTTTTGCCGTCAACTGTTTCCATGTCTAAATAAAGACTCTAAACAACGGCCGCAGAACAGTTTGTTTTAATATATCAAACTATGTGTTAAAAAATATAATTAGCATTGTCTCCTCCCAGTATTGTGGATTTTTCGATGATATATATGTTCTGCATATTCATGAAGACAGACATGCTAAATGGATTGCGCTCATTCTGCTCACTTAAGAGCAGAGGTGGGTAGTAATGCGCTACATTTACTCCGTTACATCTACTTGAGTAATTTTGGGGATAAATTGTACTTCTAGCAGTAGTTTTAATGCAACATACTTTTACTTGAGTATATTTATAGAGAAAAAACGCTACTTTTACACCGCTCCATTTATCTATATTCAGTTCGCTACTCGCTACTGATTTTTATCGATCTGTTAATGCATGCTTTGTTTTGTTTTGTTAGACAGACCTTCAAAGTAGGATCTATCACATGCCTGCGTTTCACCAATCAAATGCATTGGCCGGTGACATTTGACTCCGTTTCACCAATCAAATGCAGTCACTGGTGACGCTTGACTCCGTTTCACCAATCAAATGCAGTCATTGGTGACGTTTGACTCCATTTCACCAATCAAATGCAGTCACCGGGGACGTTTGACTCGGTTTCACCAATCAAATGCAGTCATTGGTGACGTTTGACTCCATTTCACCAATCAAACAGAGCCAGGCGGTCACAAGATTAACTGCACACTTTAAAAAAAAACATGTATAAACCTTTATTTGTAAATTTCAACTTTTACAAAAAGTTGAAAATAATAATCAAAGTAAGTACAAAAACAGTACAAAACAGTATAAAAACTGTACAAGACAGCGCCAGGGGGTTGTAAATCCAAAGTAACTAAAATAGAATGCAAAAAAAATATATATATAAAATAAAGTGCAAAGCCATAGGCTCACTCAATCTCAGTGAATAACTTAAATTTGGAACACAGCATCATCGTTTTAACAGCTTTTTGGTTGTTAGAAGTATAGTTTTTAATGTAGGGTTCTAAATCTTTTTTAAAAGGCACAAAAAACAGGTTAGGTATTGAGAAACTTACATTTATGAATATAAAACTTAGCCAATAGTAAAAAGAGGTTGCAAGAGTAGAATTAATTTTCCAATTTTTTTTCAATGCAGAGTAAAACCAAATATAAATTAAATATATATTAGTGTTTTAGTTGCTTAAGAGATATTCCTGGCTCTGAATTTGTTCATTGCTATTTTTATGTTTTTGTGCATTACTTGTTGCCGTCGTCATTAAACGAACAGGTTACTCATCAGTTACTCTGTACTTGAATAGTTTTTTCACAACACACTTTTTACTTTTACTCAAGTAAATATTTGGGTGACTACTCCTTACTTTTACTTGAGTAATACATCTCTAAAGTAACAGTACTCTTACTTGAGTACAATTTCTGGCTACTCTACCCACCTCTGCTTAAAAGACGCAAACCTCTAAGCATAAGTTTGTACTATCAATGTGCTATAACAGGGTATCTGCAGGTTTCAGCAAGTCAAATTTAAGACTTTTTAAGACCTTTTTAATGCCACCTTGAAAAAATTTAAGACCGAAAAAATAATAAAAAAATCTATAAATATTAGCGATGGTTGGGGATCCCACTGTACTACAACCTCAATGTCAGTCAAGTTTACTTTTTGTATGTTTATTAATAAACAAACTGAAAGGCACCACTCTGCCAAACAGCTTATCAAAAATCTTGAGAGATCCAAAAACTTTGACATCCAAAACAAACAAACCAACACCAACGCCAGTAAAAACATAATAACCAAGGTGAGGGTAAAAATAAATTACATTTGGTCAATAATAGTGCAATAATAGTGCAAAACAGTATTATAACATCAACAACAAAACACTGAACACACACTCAAATGAGCCTCAGTTGAGCTTCAGCTGGCTGTTCTCATTCACGAGTTCTGCCTCTATTTTTTTTCAGCTCACTTATTTTTTCTTTGTATCTCATGAAGAGATACAAAGGAAAAAAATGAGTGAGCTGAAATCACTCTAACTCAGACGTGCCGTAACTTTTACTCAAAGACGTGCCCCGAAAAAAAACAAAAAAAAACTGGCCAGACAATTTAAGACCATTGAGTACTGAATTTAAGACCATTTTAGGAATTTCTAATAAATTTGATACTTTTTAAGGATCCGCGTATAATGTGCTATCAAGTTTGCACGCGTTTTAGTACATGCAAACCTTAAGCACTTTAGGCCTTAAGTGTTTTTCACGCACCCATTTCCTGTGAGCGAAGCGTTTACATTTGACCCTGGATCACACTAATACTTACACGGGAAAATGTTTGTTCAGTGTTTGAGTGGTTTCTGTCAGACTGAGACGTTCTAGCGTGCGTTGTCATGGCTGCACATCTCCGCACACTGGTCGCGATCGTGTTGACGTGTGTGTCACCCGCGACGTCTGAAAAAACGACAACCGCGGAAGGAACGCGTCGCCTCGTCCACCAGCGCCTCGCTTCCACCCGTCGCCGCGCTTTTCGCAGCCAGCACGGAGGCGGCGCCAAGGGAGCTACAGGTGCTGCGGTGTCACGTCCAATCAGGCGGCCGCCATCAGCACGCCGCGCGCCACTGAGCACGAGTCAGGCCCTCGTTAGCTAAGGGTCAAATTGAATTACACTCACGCTCGCCCAAGAAGATGCGTGTGTGTGTGTGTGTGTGTGTGTGTGTGTGTGTGTGTGTGTGTGTGTGTGTGTGTGTGTGCATGTAAACATCATTCATTTGCATGTTTGTGGACAATCTATTAGGTACACAACAGATGGCAATTTCCATCCATCCATCCATTTCTACCGCTTATTCCCTTTCGGGGTGGCGGGGGGCGCTGGCGCCTATCTCAGCTACAATCGGGCGGAAGGCAGGGTACACCCTGGACAAGTCGCCACCTCATCGCAGGGCCAACACAGATAGACAGACAACATTCACACTCACATACTAGGGGCCAATTTTTTGTGTTGCCAATCAACCTATCCCCAGGTGCATGTCTTTGGAAGTGGGAGGAAGCCGGAGTACCCGGAGGGAACCCACGCATTCACGGGGAGAACATGCAAACCCCTCTCCCACCGTGAAGCCCCAAATGGCAATTTATAAAACTATAACTAAAAGGTCATTTTGCAGCATTTTGTACAATAAATATGTTAAAATCAAACAAATACTACATAAAGTATCCGAACAAAACATCTTAGATTTGTGTGATAGCTGGCAAAGCTAATTAGCGTCATAGCTCATAATGTACACTGCAAAAAAAAGCTGACAAAAGATAATAAAAATAAATTTTAGGAAAAAAAAAAATACTAAAAACTAGTGAAGTTACTGTCAATTCCAGACGTTTCTACGTTTAGAACCCTGCGGATACGTTTTTGTTTTTTTTTTGCAAATGGTGAAGAAGAAAAAAACACACCAAAGAGGTGTGTTACTGTTTGGGCTTTAGCGCCATCTTTTGGACGGGTTCGCTCACTGCAGGTGTTGCAATGCCGTTCTGTTCAGACTGAGCTTTCAAACGGAAGTACAACTCCCATCCCGTCTCGCCTTAAGTATCGTTTCTACTGGTATGGATTCTTCATTCGTCACGCCAAGCAACATTTATATGTTTTGAAATATAACTAAAACAATTCTTACTTACTAAACTGTCCCAAGTGTGATGTCTGCAGGTGTGTTTTCATACATATTTGTGCATGAAATGTAATTAAGATAGCGTCATTAGCATTAGCTAAAAAGCCAACACATTTACAAGTGTCTTAGTTAGTATCATTCATTTGCAATGGCACTTTCTTTATACTGTTTCAGTTTTTGTAAATTCACCAAACCGTCACCGTGGAGTTATTTTATTTTAGCTGATTGACAGACTTACTGATCCACTCACTTACACAGTGAGTGGGTCCATGATGATTACTTCTGTTTTGTTTGATCATCCGTTTTACTGCCGTGTTACGCAACAACGCTTGGAAACAATTAAAGTCTGTAAATAAATATAAGATTTTTTGTGTGAATAACTAATTTCACTACGTATATGTCTGCGGCTTATATATGGAAAAATATATTTTTCCCTAAAATGTAGTGGGTGTGCACTTTATAGTCAGGAACATGTGGTTTCTCTCCATGCAACAAATATTAAATTACATCCTAAATCAAGAATTGTAAATGTCTAGAAATTAGCAGGAATTTTAAGACAGAAGTATTTTATTCTGAAAGCAACCATTATTCAACTTGCAATTCTTAAACTAATCTTTAAACAAGCTTTTCTATGTGGTGAAAACCCAAATATCTCAATTGAACAGTTGTTTTTCTCCTTCTCAATTTTAACATTTGTTAGCTAAAATCATACTGGCCAACCTTGAGACCTCCGATTTCGGGACGTGGGGGGCGTGGTTAAGAGGGGAGTAGTATATTTACCGCTAGATTCATAGATTCACCAAGTCAAGTATTTAATATATATATATATATATATATATATATATACTGTATATATATATATATATATATATATATATATATATATATTTATATATATATATAAGAAATACTTGAATTTCAGTGTTCATTTATTTACACACACATAACACTCATCTACTCATTGTTGAGTTAAGGGTTGAATTGTCCATCCTTGTTTTTCTAACCATATGCATGTACAGTAGATGGCAGTATTGTTCTGTTTAGAGTGTCGCAACATTGCTGTTTGGCAGACGAACTGCTTTACGGTAGACGAAAACGGACTGCTGTTGTTGAGTGTTGTTTTACCGCGCTGGGAGGACATTAAAGAAACTACCTAACAATAAACCCACATAAGAAACCAAGAACTCGCCCTCGATCATTCTACAGTTATAACGTCATTGGGCAGACACGCTCTTTATACACGTCACTCAGGTCCGCATGGAGCTGGAGGGAGCGTGGCCTCCAGCTCCGCCTGAATTTTGGGAGATTTACGGGAGAAAATTTGTCCCGGGAGGTTTTCGGGAGAGGCGCTGAATTTCGGGAGTCTCCCGGAAAATCCGGGAGGGTTGGCAAGTATGACTAAAACAGACAAAACAATTATTCATGCTAAATTTCCGATTATGATGTAATAAATCTATGACTAAAAATAATTAAATATACATTTCTAGCTCATGAATAATTTGTTGTATCATTTAGTGACAGACTTTAGACACATGATGTACTTTCTCATACTGACAACTCTGTGTGCATGACCACCACCTGCAGGGCTGGAGTGGAACAAGTCGCAAAAAAGAGTGAGCCTTGTTTGCTCGGTGTTATTGTTATTGCACGTCAATGTGTAATGCGTTTTATTTGGGGCGGTCATAGCACAGTAAAACAAAATCTATGACTTTCCCTCAGCAAAGTGGTCTTCATCCCTGCTTTCTCATTACAGCAGTAAACGTTTAGACGGGCGGGAGCAGCGAGATCCAATAAGGCGGGCAGCGGGATGAAGAAACGTCCCGTGGCGGTCGCCGCACGGACGTCTTCATTGTGTCTGAGCGCCCGGGCCACCGTGGCGTTTCACGGCGCATTAGAGGACAAAGAGGAGGAGTTATGAGGCCGGCGACTGCACCGCCGCCGCATGCCGGGAGATATCGAGCCGAGTGAAATGTTTGGAAATGGATTCATGCTCTCGCCGCTGTGGGTTAACAACCTGTCTCCGGGCTTCCTTATCGCCTGGCCCAGATCAATGAAGCCGACACCCACAATGCACCTGCAGCACGCTCTAATAAAATACTTTTCTTACCAAACGCAGCCAGCAGAGCAACAACACTAGCTGCCGCTAAAACCAATAACACACCTGTCTCACACCTTCTTATTGTTTTATATAGAACATTACACTTTGTGTGTTTGAACGGATCTACACACGCTTACATGATGAATGAATGGACTTACACAGTCACATGATGTCTGAATGGACTTACACATGTTAACATTGTGTCTAAATTGACTTTGGGGGCGGCATAACTCGGTTGGTAGAGCGGCCGTGCCAGCAACTTGAGGGTTGCAGGTTCGATTCCCACTTCCGCCATCCTAGTCACTGCCGTTGTGTCCTTGGGCAAGACACTTTATCCACCTGCTCCCAGTGCCACCCACACTGTTTTAAATCAATCAATCAATCAATGTTTACTTATATAGCCCTAAATCACTAGTGTCTCAAAGGGCTGCACAAACCACCACGACATCCTCGGTAGGAAAACTCACACCCAGTGGGACATTGGTGACAATAATGACCCAGTGGGACGTCGGTGACAATGATGACTATGAGAACCTTAGAGAGGAGGAAAGCAATGGATGTCGAGCGGATCTAACATGATACTGTGAAAGTTCAATCCACAATGGATCCAACACAGCAGCGAGAGTCCCGTTCACAGCGGAGCCAGCAGGAAACCATCCCAAGCGTAGGCGGACCAGCAGCGCAGAGATGTCCCCAGCCGATACACAGGCGAGCAGTACATGGCCACCGGATCGGACCGGACCCCCTCCACACGGGAGAGTGGGACATAGAAGAAAAAGAAAAGAAACGGCAGATCAACTGGTCTAAAAAGGGAGTTTATTTAAAGGCTAGAGTATACAAATGAGTTTTAAGGTGAGACTTAAATGCTTCTACTGAGGTGGCATCGCGAACTGTTACCGGGAGGGCATTCCAGAGTACTGGAGCCCGAACGGAAAATGCTCTATAGCCCGCAGACTTTTTTTGGGCTTTGGGAATCACTAATAAGCCGGAGTCCTTTGAACGCAGATTTCTTGCCGGGACATATGGTACAATACAATCGGCAAGATAAGATGGAGCTAGACCGTGTAGTATTTTATACGTAAGTAGTAAAACCTTAAAGTCACATCTTAAGTGCACAGGAAGCCAGTGCAGGTGAGCCAGTACAGGCGTAATGTGATCAAACTTTTTTGTTCTTGTCAAAAGTCTAGCAGCCGCATTTTGTACCAACTGTAATCTTTTAATGCTAGACATGGGGAGACCCGAAAATAATACGTTACAGTAGTCGAGGCGAGACGTAACAAACGCATGGATAATGATCTCAGCGTCTTTAGTGGACAGAATGGAGCGAATTTTAGCGATATTACGGAGATGAAAGAAGGCCGTTTTAGTAACACTTTTAATGTGTGCCTCAAAGGAGAGAGTTGGGTCGAAGATAACACCCAGATTCTTTACCGTGTCGCCTTGTTTAATTGTTTGGTTGTCAAATGTTAGAGTTGTATTATTAAATAGAGTTCGGTGTCTAGCAGGACCGATAATCAGCATTTCCGTTTTTTTGGCGTTGAGTTGCAAAAAGTTAGCGGACATCCATTGTTTAATTTCATTAAGACACGCCTCCAGCTGACTACAATCCGGCGTGTTGGTCAGCTTTAGGGGCATGTAGAGTTGGGTGTCATCAGCATAACAGTGAAAGCTAATACCGTATTTGCGTATGATGTCACCTAGCGGCAGCATGTAGATGCTGAAGAGTGCAGGGCCAAGGACCGAACCCTGGGGAACTCCACACGTTACCTTAACGTAGTCCGAGGTCACATTGTTATGGGAGACACACTGCATCCTATCGGTAAGATAAGAGTTAAACCAAGACAGGGCTAAGTCTGACATACCAATTCGTGTTTTGATACGTTCTAATAAAATATTATGATCGACGGTATCGAAAGCAGCGCTAAGATCGAGGAGCAGCAACATAGATGACGCATCAGAATCCATCGTTAGCAATAGATCATTAGTCATTTTTGCGAGGGCTGTCTCCGTGGAGTGATTTGCCCTGAAACCGGATTGAAAGGTTTCACATAGATTGTTAGACGCTAAGTGTTCATTTAACTGCTCCGCAACAATTTTTTCAAGGATTTTTGAAATAAAGGGAAGGTGAGACACCGGTCGGTAATTTACCATGAGGTCAGGATCGAGGTTAGGTCTTTTAAGAAGAGGATGAATAACTGCTTTTTTGAATGCTAGGGGAACAGTGCCCGAGGAGAGTGATAAGTTTATAATATTTAGCACTGATGGACCTAATAATACAAAGAGCTCCTTGATCAGTTTCCCAGGAAGAGGGTCAAGTAAACATGTTGTCTGTTTTATTCCATTTACACGTTGTAACAATTCCTCTAATGTTATTTCCTCAAAACGAGAGAAAGTATTTTGGAGGGCAGTATCCGCCGTATATACAATCGTGTCAGTGTTAATAGAACCCCGTTGTAGCTGGGACGCATTGTCTTTAATCTCCTTTCTAATGACTTCAATTTTCTTACTAAAGAATTGCATAAAGTCATCAGCTGAGTGGGTTGAGCTACTGGAATGAGTCCCTTGTTGGGTTAGCGATGCTACCGTACTAAACAAAAATTTAGGATCGTTTTTATTACGGTGGATGAGATTTGAGTAATATTTAGCTTTAGCTAAGGTAAGCATGCGTTTATAAGTGATTAAACCATCACTCCATGCTTGATGGTGCACCTCAAGTTTAGTCGTGCGCCATTTGCGTTCCAGCTTTCTACATAATAATTTCTGAGCTCTAGTTTCTTCTGTAAACCACGGGGTGCGCTTTTTTGGAGCCTTTTTTAACTTTAGCGGTGCTATGTTATCAATGGTTTCGCGCAGGGCGTCGTTAAAGTTGTTAGTGAGGTTATCAATAGAGCCCACATACTTTGGGAATGGTGCCATTACCGAGGGCAGTAGGTCAGCAAGAGTTGTCGTTGTGGCTGTATTAATGTTGCGGCTGCTATAGCAGTTATTATTATT
Source organism: Nerophis ophidion (assembly GCF_033978795.1). Lineage (NCBI taxonomy): Eukaryota > Metazoa > Chordata > Actinopteri > Syngnathiformes > Syngnathidae > Nerophis > Nerophis ophidion. The sequence goes on along the minus strand of NC_084631.1, from coordinate 7,776,898 downwards.
ATTAGTTTGACGAACATGCGTCTGAACCTCGAATTTTATAAGGTAATGATCAGACAATACTTTAGTATACGGGAGTATCGTAACTTTGGAAACGGTGATGCCCCTGACAAGCACTAGGTCTATCGTATTACCGTTGCGATGCGTGGGTTCATTTATTATTTGTGTGAGACCACAGCTATCAATTACAGTCTGGAGCGCTACGCACGGTGGGTCCGATGGGGTATTCATATGGATATTAAAGTCCCCCATTATGATTATATTATCGGCGTGTGTCACTAGATCAGCAACGAACTCTGAGAATTCATTAATAAAGTCCGAATAGGGCCCTGGGGGGCGGTAGATAACAGCCAGGTGTAGAGGCAGCGGTGTGACAGACCTCATAGTAAGCACCTCAAACGATTTATATTTATTATTTATGTTAGGACTAAGGTTAAAGTTTTCGTTGTATATTAGTGCAACCCCCCCACCCCTTTTGAGCGGACGGGCAATATGCGCATGTGTAAAGTTAGGAGGACATGCCTCATTTAGCGCAAAAAAGTTGTTTGGTTTAAGCCAGGTTTCGCTGAGACCGATGACGTTAAGATTGTTGTCTCTGATAATATCATTAACTAACAACGTTTTAGGAGACAATGATCTTATGTTTAAAAAACCTATATTATAGGTAGTGGGCTGTTTTAGGGAGTTTTTGATCAAATTATCCGTAGTAGCAATATTAATAATGTTGTGTTTATTATGCCCAGTGCATTTAGTATAGTTACGACCATATCTAGGAATTGATACGACAGGAATTTTCCGATTGTTTGATTGTTGCTTTGATAAACTGCACGCATCATGGTTAGCCACCTCAGTAACGGGGATTTTCCGATTGTTTGTTTGTTGCTTTGATAAACTGCACGCATCATAGTTAGCCACCTCAGTAAAACACATGTCCAACTCTGAAACACTCAAAGCAGAAAAAACTTGTTCTAATTTAACTGACTCCTTACCCAGACCAGTAGTCTCGCATTTTCCATCTAAATCCGTCTTCGGGATGGAGGAAAGTGGTGCTCTGTGGGGATTAGCCTTCTGCTTTGTTTTTAGCCCCGCTCGGCATCCGCGTTTCCGATCACACCGCTGGCGTCTGCTCCGTAGACGGCCCCCGCTGCTACTAGACTCCCCTGCTTCACAGGCCGCTGGATGTAGCCGCCGATGTATTCCCATGCTAGTTAGCAAGTCTAGCACGTAAGTGTCTATCAGTCCAAAACGGCCCGATGTGTCCACATCCAGAAGTGTCTGGCGGTCGTACGTGATCACGGAGTGACCACGATGTGAGCCAGCCATAAAGTTTGTGGAATTGTCCGGTATTTCTGCCAAATGTTCCATCTTTAGCAGGAGCTCCTCGAGAGCGCAGCCCGTCCGGGCGCCGCCATCTTGAAACTCTTCAAGTGTAACTTAGATATTGGGTTTCACTATGTAAAGCGCTTTGAGTCACTAGAGAAAAGCGCTATATAAATATAATTCACTTCACTTCACTTTCACATGATGTCTTAATGGATTTACTTACATATTGTGTAAATTGACATCCATGTGTTTACATGAAGTCTGAATGGACTTATGTTAGCATGATGTCTGAATGGACTTACACATCTTATGATGTGTGAATGTACTTACATAAAATTACATGTCTGAATGGACTTTCACACATTTACACGATATTTGAATGTACTTACTCACGTTTACATGATGTGTAAGTGGACTTACACGTAATCACATGTGTGAATGGACTTGCACGTGTTTCCATGTGTGAATGAACCTACTTATGTTAGCATGATGTCTGAATGGAATTACACATTTTATGTGTGAATGGACTTTCACACATTTACGTAACGTGAGAATGGACTTACACATGTTCACATGTCTGACCTACATGTGTTTGCATGAAGTGTGAATGGACTTACATGTGTGAATGTACTTACATACAATTACATGTCTGAATGAACTTTCACACATTTACATATTGATTGAACGTACTTACGTTTACATGTGTAAATGGACTTACATGTAATCACATGATGTGTGAATGGACCTATTTATGTTAGCATGATGTCTGAATGGATTTGCACATGTTATCTGTGAATGGACTTTCACACATTGTTTGAAAAGACTTACGTTTACATGATGTGTAAATTGACTAACACAATTACATGATCTATGTATGTACTTACACACATTTACATGATATGTGAATAAACTTCCACACGTTTACATTGTGTTTATGAACTTCCACACGATTACATGATGAGTGAATAGACTTACACACATTTACAAGATGTCTGGATGGCCTTTAACACATTTACATGACGTGCGTATGGCCTTTCACATGTTTGCATGATGTGTGTAGGGACACACATATTTCAACAAGTCTGATTCGACATCCACACAGTTAAGTTCGAATAGACTTATGACATGTTTACATAAAGTGTGATGGACTTTAACACCTTTACATTATGTATAAATTGACTTAAAACACATTTTCATGTTGTGTGTATGGACTTAAGCAGTTTTGCCTAATGTGTGTATGGATGTACACGTTATACATGTGTACATGGATTTTCACACATTTAAATTGTGTGTAAATGGATTTACACATGTTTACATGATGTGTATAGACTCACAAATGTTAACATGATGTGTGAATGGACTTACACATATTTACATACATGTGAATGGACACACACGGTTAAAATAATGTGTATAGGGACTTTCACACTTTCCTTTGTGTATTAATGGATATACAATATTTCATATTATTTCATATATGTTATACAACAATAAATACAACATTAAAAATATTTAATGTTATACAACAATAAATACAACATTATCAATTAATTCATGCTATACAACAAAAAATAATATGTCATGTCAAATAACAATTCCGTCTATCCATCCATTCATTTTCTGTCGCTTATTCCCTTTGGGGTTGCGGGGGGCGCTGGTGCCTATCTCAGCTACAATCGGGCGGAAGGCGGCGTACATACTGGACAAGTCGCCACCTCATCGCAGGGCCAACACAGATAGACAGACAACATTCACACTCACATTCACACACTAGGGCCAATTTAGTGTTGCCAATCAACCTATCCCCAGGTGCATGTCTTTGGAAGTGAGAGGAAGCCGGAGTACCTGGAGGGAACCCACGCAGTCACGGGGAGAACATGCAAACTCCACACAGAAAGATCCTAAGCCCGGGATTGAACTCAGAACTACTCAGGACCTTCGTATTGTGAGGCAGACGCACTAACCCCTCCTACACCGTGCTGCCCTAAATTAAATCGATGTTTTAAAATTCATTAAGAATGGTTACATGTAAGCATCGCGATTCATTTAAAAATAGACTTTTCTGACACTCCTACTGTACATATAAAGTAGAAGTACAGTGGGGCCAAAAAGTATTTAGTCAGCCACCGATTGTGCAAGTTCTCCCACTTAAAATGATGACAGATGTCTGTAATTTTCATCATAGGTACACTTCAACTGTGTGAAAAAAAAATCCAGGAATTCACATTGGAGGAATTTTAAAGAATTTATTTGTAAATTATGGTGGAAAATAAGTATTTGGTCAACCATTCAAAGCTCTCACTGATGGAAGGAGGTTTGGGCTCCAAATCTCACGATACATGGCCCCATTCATTCTTTCTTTCCTTAACACGGATCAATCGTCCTGTCTCTTTAGCAGAAAAACAGCCCCAAAGCATGATGTTTCCACCCCCATGCTTCACAGTAGGTATGGTGTTCTTGGGATGCAACTCAGTATTCTTCTTCCTCCAAACACGACCAGTTGAGTTTATACCAAAAAGTTCTATTTTGGTTTCATCTGACCACATGACATTCTCCCAATCCTCTGCTGTATCATCCATGTATCCATTTTGGTATAAACTCAACTCGTCGTGTTTGGAGGAAGAAGAATACTGAGTTGCATCTCAAGAACACCATACCTACTGTGAAGCATAGGGGTGGAAACATCATGCTTTGGGGCTGTTTTTCTGCTAAGGGGACAGGACGATTGATTTGTGTTAAGGAAAGAATGAATGGGGCCATGTATCGTGAGATTTGGAGCCAAAACCTTCTTCCATCAGTGAGAGCTTTGAATGGTTGACCAATTACTTATTTTCCACCATAATTTACAAATAAATTATTTAAAATTCCTACAATGTGAATTCCTGGATTTTTTTTTCGCGTTCTGTCTCTCACAGTTGAAGTGTACCTATGATGAACATTACAGACCACTGTCATCATTTTAAGTGGGAGAACTTGCACAATCGGTGGCTGACTAAATACTTTTTTGCCCCACTGTATGTTGGTGAAAACGAGGCAAACACGAGGCCGCCAACATGCTCGTGAGGCGCTGCAAGGACGTCGGAGATGGCGACACGGCGGCGTGGCAGACGGCCATGTTTGGCACGCGGAAAGCGTCTGGCACGCTCTGTCCGGCCGCGGAGACATTTTTATCACGGCCTCAGCAAGAAACCTGCTGATTTTTTTTTTTACCTGAAGAACACGTCTGATTTTGGCTCATTCCGAGGGGTTTTGTCGTAATTCCGCCTCACACTGCCGGTGACCTTTCAGACGGTCGTGTGTGTGTCTGGCAGAAAATTGGATTAGCGTCACCTGCGATGAGGGAAGGGGCCAAAACGGGAAAAGTATTAGATAACCCCCCACCCCACCTTCGTAATTTCATTGGGGAGTCCAGGCGCTGAATACATCATCCTGCTCCACTTAATGGAATATTTATATGCAGCCTGCACAACTCGCTCTCTCTGCAAAAAAAATAAAAAATAAAAAATCTGCCGTGCTGTCACTGAGCGAACATGGGAGCCAAACACCACCTGCAGGACGGAACACCTCGCCCATGAAGACGAGGAGGAGGAGAAGCTTCCAGCAAGCTAGCAAGCGCACACCTGTCAGCTAATAGAGACGGGGTAAAGGGGAAAGATGGAGATCTCACAGAGGAGCAATGCACGCGCCCGCAGAGGACTTGCCTTGTTAGCATGCAGCCAGTGCGCCCGCCGCGCGAACCAATCAGGAGGTGGCGCCGGGGGACTGCGTGTGTGTGCGCCTGTGTGTCTATTACACAAACATTTCTGCATGAGCTAAACACCGAGACACACGCTGACTGCAAGACACAAAAAGCCTCTCGGAGACTTTTATTATGAAAGGCTTAAAATGGTATTTTTCTGAACAAATAAAAGCTCGGCGGCGTGTAAAAATGTTTTACGGTGTTTGAGGAAGCGTGGGGGCGGGTGGGGGCATGCAATGATATGCATGCTGCTGCTGTTCAATATGTAATCAATCATGTTGGACATTTTCACTTTCTGGACTGCACACTTTGATAGCTGAAGCACTGATGCATTTTTCCAGCAGCCTTCAGAGTCAGGAAAGTAAATATTAAGTTTAAAATGTATTAACGCTGACTTTTGACAACACACGTTCATGTTTAAAAGGAACTGCACATTTTTTTGAGGGGGGCGGGGGGGGGGGGGGGGTGGAGTTTGCCTAAGATTCACAAGCCTTATGCAAGACAAGAACACATTTATCTTTTTTTAATGCATTCTAAGTCGTAAAATATGACAAGTACGAGGTGGCTAACAATGCAGCTAATGGAAGAACACATAGAACCCACTAACATCCAAAAAGGGCTGACAATACTCCGCTTCAACTCAAGTATTAGCGATATTGTTGTTATAATCACTAACGCAGACAATATATTTTTATTTTTTAGCTAAATAGCTTATGCTGCTATATTGACATATTGAGCTGCTGCATCTCCTCTGAATCGGTGAAATTTAATTCTAGATTATATATCAGACAACAGTCACACTCTGTGTTGGCCCTGCGACGAGGTGGCGACTTGTCCAGGTTGTACCCCGTCTTCCACCCAAATGCAGCTGACATAGGCTCCAGCACCCCCCGCAACCTCGAAAAGGACAAACGGTAGAAAATGGATGGATGGATGAATTATAAATCATGCCTCTCACCTGCATAGTAGAAGGTTGTGGACATAAACCGAGAAGTTGGTCAACTTTGACATCCAACTTGGACCAGGAAAAGCCGCTAGATTGTGGCAACTTTTTTTCTAACTCTTCATAAGGATAATGATCAATTCTTCATCCAAACGGGAAAATATAAACATCTCAGTTAGGGCAGACATTGTGCAGTAAGTGATTGTTTTGTTATGTTTGTCAATTGTAGCAATACTGCTACATGATGCATAATGTTTCACTAAAGCTGTGACTGTTTAGCACACAGCTTTTAAAAGTTATAGATCATCGTCTTCTTTATATTCAGGCTCAAAAATATAAGATTCTGCTTCATCATTTGTCCCTACGTAGTCTTTTTTGTCTCTGATGAAGTCTGCCATGATTAGTAGTCTTTTTAAAAGAGAAAAGCGAACGTTGTAATGCGTCTGTGAAATTAATACGTTGCTGTATGCTTAAAATGGGCAAAATATGTAGATATTACATACTGTTATGAATGTTACTATATTACATATATACTTACAGCATGTATATAAAATGTTGATGGAGGTGTTTGGATGTTTTTAGAGTGCTTTGTAGGAGGAAAATAGCGACTATCATTACCTGTATTGTTAGCTGACTTTTGCGATTTAGAATGCATGAACAAATAAAACCATACGTGTTCTTGTCTTGGATAGGGATTGTGAATGATAGACGAAATTCCAAAAAATGCGCAGTTCTGATTGTTTACACGTCCAAAAAGTCAAATTGACAGTTAAAATAATTATAATAATTTTCCTGTCAACCTCAGACATTATAGATATATTTATATATCAATCTTGCCTTCCTTCATATATGGTATCAATATATGGTAGAAATTTACCCAAACATCCTTGAGCGAGTGAGCTTATTTTTGATTGACAACATCATGTCCATGATGAAACCCAATAAAAAGTAAACAACTTTCAACTGTGAATAAGTACACAAAAAGATGAATTTTCCAAAATACTACTATTAATGGTGGAGTCGAAGACTACTGTGAATGGCAATGGAGGAGACTATAAAATGTTAAGCAATAACAGTAGGTTAGAAAATATGTGAATGATTCCTTAGCAAGAGTTGTTGTGTAGCTAGCTTGGCCTACTAATGTAAAACAATACATCACCGTCCTGGAGAAAAATAAAGAATGATCTTCCTAAAAACGCATTTCTAATTGGATCAGTGTTAGAGGCTCGTGAATGATGAAGTAGCCCGTAGTAACCATATAGCCAGCTCCGGCCTATTGTTTACAAGGTTTTGAAGCAAAAGTTCACTAGAGTTAACATAATATAGAATAAAAGAGCATTTTATGGTCAGTATATACACGCATACATCCAAAATTTAGCATTGGAGAGATAATGACTTGATAGAACTTTAACTTTAGCCAGCGTTTCGGCAAAAAACTGCTCCAGGCCATCGCCAATCCGTCATTTTCTGCACTCTAAGTGACCGGAGACAGTTACTAAACTAATGCACATCCTCAGACCTCTCTGAAATATTTGGTGTTGGCTCAGGGCATCAGGACGGATGTGATCGCAAGCATGATGCATGCCAACCCGACGCACGTACTACCCGTGGTGCAACGAGGCCGAAGACCCATTCAACGCTGCTCGCGGATTTAACTATAATTTCATTTTTTACTTGTTGGGGGGAAGCCCATTAATGTATGATTGACAACTTGTTTCAATAATCCATCCATCCATCCATTTTCTACCGCTTATTCCCTTTCAATAATGTGACGGAAAATCAAATGTGGCACCATCCAGGACTAGCTGCAGTGTGCTCAACTAACCACCAGGTAGCATCTGTGAGCAGATAATAATGTATCATCTGTTTCGGACTTCTCAGGTCTTATGAGGTCAGCAATGTAATATTCACTCCAGCCTAGCGCTAGTGCAGTGTTTTTCAACCTTTTTTGAGACAAGGCACATTTTTTTCCCATTTAAAAATCTGGAGGCACACCACCAGCAGAAAATGTTAAAAAATTCAACTCCATCAGGTCCTCCTCGTGCCTTATTTTGAGTTTGTTGGTGTTTTCCTGTGTGTAGTGCTTTAGTTCTTGTCTTGTGCTATCATTTTGGTGTTTTCCTGTAGCAGTTTTATGTCTTCCTTTGAGCGCTGTTCCCCGTACCTGCTTTGTGTTAGCAAGCGAGGCTATTGAAGTTGTTGCTATACTTCTTTGTGGGGACATTGTTGATTGCCATGTAATGCACGGATGTACTTTGTGGACGCCATCCGTCTCTGCTCCACACGCTGCAAGTATTTGCTGTCGTCCAGCATTCTGTTTCTGTTTACTTTGTAACCAGTTCAGTTTTACTGTTATTTTACATAGCCATCCCACTGATTTATTGCCTTTTCCTTTGGTTAATTTTTAGCTTAAACGTTACATACCTTTTTTTACCTGCACGCTGTGGTCTGCATATTGGGATCACAGTTCTACAGCAAAGTTCGTACAGCACGTACACTAAGGAACGGCACAGTATTTGCAGATTATAATTAATCATTTGCAAAAAAAATATTTTTGGGGCCAAATTTGGTGAAGTTGCATCATTTCCCACAGCACACCAGACAATATCTAACGGCACACTAGTGTTTGAAAAATATTGCTCTTGTGAATAACATGAAAGCAAACTCATATTTTAACACACATTTACCAACAATAAAAACGGCTTAGAGCAAAGACAACAGGGCTGAAGCAGCTAACCAGAAGATGTGGCGAAGTTGGTAGAGTGGCTGTGCCAGTAATCTGAGGGTCACTGGTTCAATCCCCACCTTCTACCATCCTAGTCACGTCCATTGTGTCCTTGGGCAAGACACTTCACCCTTGCTCCTGATGGGTCCTGGTGAGCGCCTTGCATGGCAGCTCCCACTGTCAGTGTGTCAATGTGTGTGTGAATGGGTGAATGTGGAAATAGTGTCAAAGCGCTTTGAGTACCTTAAAGGTAGAAAAGCGCTATACAAGTATAACCCATTTACCATTTACGTTAACGTACCAAGTTGCTTGCCGTTAGTTACCAACGGCATGCATTTGTATCTTGTTTGTTCCGTTTTCTGTAACAGTTATGCCTTCAAATCTTGACTTGCCTATTCTATTTTCAAAAAAAATGCCGAACTCCTCCTGCGTTGTGGAGTCTTATTCTTTCTCCTATTTTAGTTTTCTGGCAGAAAGTTGTTTTATTCAAAATGGGCCCTTCTTGTGTTTTGTCTTCTAATTGATTTTACAACTACATAGTTGCACTATTGCCACATCTCTGTAGTTTACACGCATGACACAGCACTCTCGCCTGAGAGTCATTTAAGGAAAACAAAATTAAAAAAAAACTTAAAGGCCTACTGAAAGCCACTACTAGCGACCACGCAGTCTGATAGTTTGTATATCAATGATGAAATATTAACATTGCAACACATGCCAATACGGCCGGTTTAGTTTACTAAATTGCAATTTTAAATTTTGCACATAAGTATCATGCTAAAACGTCGCGGTATGATGACGCGTGCGAGTGACGTCACGCATTGTAGAGGACATTTTGGTCCAGCACCGTCCACAGCTATAAGTCTCTTTTCATCGCGTAATTCCACAGTATTATGAACATCTGTGTTGCTAAATCTTTTGCAATTTGTTCAATTAATAATGGAGACGTCAAAGAAGAAAGATGTAGGTGGGAAGCGGTGTATTGCGGCCGCCTTTAGCAACACGAACACAGCCGGTGTTTCCTTGTTTACATTCCCGAAAGATGACGGTGAAGCTTTACTATAGAACAGAACGTACAAGCGAACATGGTTCCCTACCACAAGTCAACCGGCAGGTTTCGGTGAGAAAATGGTGGTAATAAGTCGGCTCTTACCGTAGACATGAGTTCCACCTGCACCTGTCAAAGAGGCAGCTGCGGACTCTCTTGCCTCCTCCCACCGGCCGCCCCCGACCCTCGGATGCTTCCAACATGGAGGAAGCATCGGCTGCCTTCGCCTCGTCGAGAAATGTGGCTTCCATCTGAGACACTGGCGCTCACCACACCCGTGGCCACACACCTTTGAGCTTAAGGTTGTACAGGTACAACCATATAATCTCACTAAAACACTAGTAACACAATAAGCAGATAAGGGATTTTCCAGAATTATCCTAGTAAATTTGTCTAATAACATCTGAATCGCTTTGCAGTCTAGTTTTTTTTTTCCTCTAGTCATTCACTCTCACTTTCCTCATCCACAAATATTTCATTGTCACTCAAATTAATGGGGAAATCGTCGCTTTCTCGGTCCGAATCGCTCTCGCTGCTGGTGGCCATGATTGTAAACAATGTGAGGATGTGAGGAGCTCCACATCCCGTGACGTCACGCGCACATCGTCTGCTACTTCCGGTACAGGCAAGGCTTTTTTATTAGCGACCAAAAGTTGCGAACTTTTATAGTCAATGTTCTCTACTCAATCCTTTCAGCAAAAATATGGCAATATCGCAAAATGATCAAGTATGACACATAGAATGGACCTGCTATCCCCGTTTAAATAAGACATTTCATTTCAGTAGGCCTTTAAAATGCAAGTAAACCAAAAATAAATAATGATCATTTCAATATATAACAATAATGAAGACAATGAAATTAACATACACATCTTTGTTGAAGTTTCCACAGTGATTTAACTAGAATGTTGCAACGTTCCTTCAACCATTTAACATTAAAAGTTGTTTCAACATTGATTAAACTTTGAAACAACTACTGACATGTTTTCAACTCTATTTCAACGTTGAACGAATGCCAGCTGGGTATGCTTAAAGTGAAGTATGAGGCAAAAATACAATCTTACCTGCTGTAATAAGTGCAACACTTATGCAACCGGTCTGTACCTGTGACGTGTTTGCAGACAGCCATCCCAGAATGGACTTCTTTTATGGGAGGTTGTATTCTGAAAATAAAGTAAAAATCACAAACTACTTCTATGACTCCTTGAAATGCTCTGCTTCCTCAGCATTCCAAGTAGCAAAGTCTACAGTTTAATTTTTTTTTACATTTATCATACAGCATTGATTCAATATAGCAGGGGTGTCCAAACTTTTTCCACAGAGGGCCAGACAACGAAAAATTTAAGCATGCGGAGGGCCATTTGATATTTTTCATTTTCAAACCATAACAAAATATATGGATTTTTTCATCCTGGGGAGCATAGTCTAAGTCATTAAAATTTTAAAAATAAGTCAAATTATTATTTTTTATTTTTATTGAATGCTTACAGTAAATCTTTAGATCAATTTATATACGTATATAAAGTAAAACAAATAGGGTTGTATGCCTTTTCTATCAAAGACAACTTTGTTTTTTAAAATAAACTGAAATATGCAGTATTCAGATAGATAGATAGTACTTGGGATGGTTTCCTGCTGGCTCCACTTTGATGGGACTCTCGCTACTATTTTGGATCCACTTTGATTCTCATGGGGGGTTGCCCACATATGTAGTCCTCTCCAAGGTTTTTCATAGTCATCATGGTCGACGTCCCACTGGGGTGAGTTTTTCCCTTGCCCTTATGTGGGCCCTACCGAGGATGTCGTTGTGGTTTGTGCATCCCGTTGAGACACCTGTGATTCAGGGCTATATAAATAAACATTGATTGATTGATTGACTTTATTGATTCTTTCAGGAGAATTCCTTTATTTAGCAATTAAAGCCCTCAAATATCAATAATGCAGGACACCATTGATTTTAATTATTTAATATTTTTGAGTAATCAGTGAAAAGTTAAAAAAAAAATCCTACTAAATATATTTGAGATCTGAAAGGTTCCCCACTCATAAAGTGATACATTTTTATTTGTGTTTTTTTGTCCTTTTAACACTTAAATTTGAAGATCAACTTCCGATATATCTGTAGATTTTAAGCTTGAAGTATTATTTTGTTTGTTTATGCTCTTTTGTCAAAACTTTGATGTAAGTCTCACCTTAAAACTCATCTGTATACTCTCACCTTAAAACTCATCTGTATACTCTAGCCTTTAAATACACCTCCTTTTTAGACCAGTTGATCTGCCGCTTCTTTTCTTTCTCCTATGTCCCCCCCTCCCTTGTGGAGGGGGTCCGGTCCGATGACCATGGATGAAGTACTGGCTGTCCAGAGTCGAGACCCAGGATGGACCGCTCGCCTGTATCGGTTGGGGACATCTCTACGCTGCTGATCCGCCTCCGCTTGGGATGGTTTCCTGTGGACGGGACTCTCGCTGCTGTCTTGGATCCGCTTGAACTGAACTCTCGAGGCTGTGTTGGAGCCACTATGGATTGAACTTTCACAGTATCATGTTAGACCCGCTCGACATCCATTGCTTTCGGTCCCCTAGAGGAAAGGGGAAAAAAAGAAAATAAAGACAAAAGGAACAAAAAAACTGCCTGCATGGCAGCTTTGTGTCAACATTGCCACTTTTTCTCATTAGATTTCACCTCATTTTTAAATGTTTTTATTTTTGCAATACTATCAATTTAGCAATTTTTGCAGAATGTGTGGGGGGCTGATAAACAATTAGCTGCGGGCCGCAAATGGCCCCCGGGCCGCACTTTGGATACCTCTGCAATATAGGGTGCAAAAAGAAAACACTGCCGACCAGCGGCCAAAATAGGCATTGCATGGGGGAGGCGTAAAAGGCAAGACAAAATGCAAATTTACAGTACTAGACATACCTGAAAATGAAGTAGGAATCACATACTCCTTTTTTCGACTCCTTGCAGGGCTTTTCTTCAAAATATAAAAAAAAGGATATATTTTACAACGGGAAACAGGTTACGTAATCTGGTCACGTGACAAAAAAAGCGGCCCGCTTCAAACAAATCGCGCCAACAAGTGTCACTCGACAAAAAACGCTCGTAGCTCTCAAAGTAGCGGGTAAAACAACACAAAAACACGTAATTCTTTAAAGGGTACATAACAGCAAAACAAAATTACACAATTAAACCATTAAATTAAACACAACACGACAGTATTTCGGCCACAACTTTACCTCCACACTGCTGGTGTAGAATGAATCAGAAAGGGGGAGGAGCTACACAAGCTACAGGAAACTACGGAAGCCTGGCAGGGTACGCAGTGACCGGAAGTAGTCAAATAAAATAATAAATCAATTAAAATGAAGAACTTTTCAAACTAAAATCCACACAAAAAAAAAACAAAAACACTGAAAACATTCAGGAATATTAATAAAGTGTGTTTTTATTCTGTTGTCACCTCGGGGTCGCATGGTCGTTTACCCAGGAAGCAGGGTGGAGGTGAGATTGATTGATTGATTAATTGATTATTTGATTGATACTTTTATTAGTAGATTGCACAGTTCAGTACATATTCCGTACAATTGACCACTAAATGGTAACACCCGAATAAGTTTTTCAACTTGTTTAAGTCGGGGTCCACGTTAATCAAATCATGGTACAAGAAGGTGTTTTGTTCAAATAACAAGGCATAAGTACTAAAAAAAGAAAGACAAAATGTGAGGATGGCACGAGAAGCTGCGGAAAAAAGCTTATAGCAACAAGACGAGCCAACAACGGAGCAAAAAGCTAGTAATTCCAAACTCATATCAAAATAAACACCAAGGTAGTAAATGTCACGTGTTGTCATCAAAACTGCCAGGCAGGAATAAAAAGCTCTCTGATTAGTGACCAAGAGCAGGTGAGCATCCAGACCAGAGGCAGATGACTGTTACAATATGATTACTACCTTGATTGAATTGATTAAGTTGAAAAACTTATTCGGTGTTACCATTTAGTGGTCAATTGTACGAAATACAGTGGGGCAAAAAAGTATTTAGTCAGCCAGCGATTGTGCAAGTTCTCCCACTTAAATGATGACAGAGGTCTGTAATTTTCATCATAGGTACACTTCAACTGTGAGAGACAGAATGTGAAAAAAAAAATCCAGGAATTCACATTGTAGGAATTTTAAAGAATTTATTTGTAAATTATGGTGGAAAATAAGTATTTGGTCAACCATTCAAAGCTCTCACTGATGGAAGGAGGTTTTGGCTCAAAATCTCACGATATATGGCCCCATTCATTCTTTCCTTAACACGGATCAATCGTCCTGTCCACTTAGCAGAAAAACAGCCCTAAAGCATGATGTTTCCACCCCCATGCTTCACAGTAGGTATGGTGTACTTGGGATGCAACTCAGTATTCCTCTTCCCTAAGCTCTGCTTCTCCATGTTCAAACTGCTTCCACAGTGGAGTGTTTTAAGTCTCGTCTTAAGACCCACTTTTATTCTTTGACTTTTCAATCAATCAATGTTTATTTATATAGCCCCAAATCACAAATGTCTCAAAGGACTGCACAAATCATTACGACTACAACATCCTCGGAGAACCCACAAAAGGGGCAAGGAAAACTCACACCCAGTGGGCAGGAGAATTCACATCTAGTGGGACGCCAGTGACAATGCTGACTATGAGAAACCTTGGAGAGGACCTCAGATGTGGGCAACCCCCCACCCCCCCCCTCTAGGGGACCGAAAGAAATGGATGTCGAGCGGGTCTAACATGATACTGTGAAAGTTCAATCCAGCCGCGAGAGTTCAGTTCAAAGCGATCCAAGACAGCAGCCAGAGTCCCGTCCACAGGAAACCATCTCAAGCGGAGGCGGATCAGCAGCGTAGAGATGTCCCCAACCGATACAGGCGAGCGGTCCATCCTGGGTCCCGACGAGCGGTCCATCCTGGGTCTCGACTCTGGACAGCCAGTACTTCATCCATGGTCATCGGACCGGACCCCCTCCACAAGGGAGGGGGGGACATTGAAGAAAGAAAAGAAGCGGCAGATCAACTGGTCTAAAAAGGGGGTCTATTTAAAGCTAAAGTATACAAATGAGTTTTAAGGTGAGACTTAAATGCTTCTACTGAGGTAGCATCTCGAACTGTTACCGGGAGGGCATTCCAGAGTACTGGAGCCCGAACGGAAAACGCTCTATAGCCCGCAGACTTTTTTTGGGCTCTAGGAATCACTAATAAGCCGGAGTCTTTTGAACGCAGATTTCTTGCCGGGACATATGGTACAATACAAATCGGCACTATGTGAGTTGTGTGGTCCTCTGTCCGCTGTGTTTTTTATACACTTTGATTTCTATTTTACTGTTTTAATTGATTTTACCCTTTAAAATAGTTTTTAATCGTATTTATTTTTATATTGTTTTTTATATTGGTTTCATACCTATTTTTTTTTGTTTTTATTCAGTCATTGGTAGAGCATAATATTGTTTTTTAATATCGTTTTTAACATGGCTGCGCAGCACTTTGGAAACGTTCTTGTTGTTTAAATGTGCTATATAAATAAAGTGGATTGGATTCCTCCAAACACGACCAGTTGAGTTATACCAAAAAGTCCTATTTTGGTTTCATCTGACCACATGACATTCTCCCAATCCTCTGCTGTATCATCCATGTATCCAATTTGGTATAAACTCAACTCGTCATGTTTGGAGGAAGAAGAATACTGAGTTGCATCCCAAGAACACCATACCTACTGTGAAGCATGGGGTGGAAACATCATGCTTTGGGGCTGTTTTTCTGCTAAGGGGACAGGACGACTGATCAGTGTTAAGGAAAGAATGAATGGGGCCATGTATCGTGAGATTTTGAATTTACTCATTGCTATTTTTATGTTTTTGTGCATTATTTGTGTCACGGCCAGAACAGGACTCTGAACACAGATGCAGGATTTTAAGAAAATATATTTATTTGGATAAAGGAAAGGGTCCAAAAGGGAGAAACTAAACAGGCTATCAAAAAAGAGCTTACCTAACCTCTAAACCAGGGGTGGGCATTACGTCGATCGCGATCGACTGGTCGATCTCGGAGGGTGTGTCAGTCGATCTCAAGCCAGGCATTAAAAAATAGACATAAAAATGAGCGATCATCAATCATACCAAGACTTCACTTTAGTCAGTTGTTTGACATTCTCGGCACCCGAGGATCTTGTGAGATGACGCTGGCTGCTGCGAGCTCATATTTAAGAAAAAAATCACTAACAGGGCGGACGCAAAGAACACATTTTATATCTAGAGACTCCGTACCTACTGTCAAAACTCTTAAAGACCGACTGCACAGTTCCTGTCTTCACCATAAAAGACCTGTTTCATCCTGCCTGTGCTAACAAAATAAGAGTCTCAGAAGCTAGCGAGCTACGGAGTTTGATGCCAATGTATTCTCCCCCGCCCTCAGCGACCGCTTTCTCACTTGCTTGCCCACCCCGCACAGTCACTGACGTCACTCACCTGCTGCCAGACATCAAAGGGCCACACACATATGCTACTCTCATAACAAAGTGTTAAAAACGAGTATGCAAGTTGGACAAATGAGATGCCAGATCCAACCACTTTCATGTGGTATTGGACAGAAAGGAGGACTTTTTTTTTTCCTCCATTTGAAAATGCGGACGTTATCAGCACCACTGTCTAATTCCAATCAATGCAAGTCATCAGAATCAGGTAATACACCAACTTATATTCTTGTCTTCATGAAAGAAAGGAATCTATGTGTGTTAAACATGCTTGTATTATCATTAAACACCATTAACTTGTGAACAAAAATGTCTCTTTCATAAATAAATAAATATAAATTATAAATAGGAATGAGGTAGATCTCCTCGACTTGGTCAATTGAAAAGTAGCTCGCCTGCAGAAAAAGTGTGAGCGCCCCTGCTCTAAACTAACAAAAATCTCAATAAACTCAAAACGCTCTAGCTGCGGAGGGAAAAAAGGTGCTGAGAATACCAAATGCAAAATACAACAAAAAGCGCTCCAACGGAGGCAATGCTAAGAAGCTAATCTTACCTGACAAAAAGGTTTACAAACAAATAAAGTCCCGTGGATCAAAAGGGTACAAAAACGTGGCAATGACTGGAACGCTGGAGGTACGCACAAAAGATACGAAACACTCTGGCACAGGACATGAGGAGGGCGAGACATTTATACACATGAGGGAGGGTGACACAGGTGGGCACAATCAGGCAATCAGGAAGGACGTCAGACCAGTGAAACAGGAGGAAGGGCAAGTGATCTGAAACGAGAGGCAGAGTCAGCATATAAATGGGTTGTACTTGTATTGCGCTTTTCTACCTTCAAGGTACTCAAAGCGCTTTGACACTACTTCCACATTTACCCATTCACACACACATTCACACACTGATGGAGGGAGCTGCCATGCAAGGCGCCAACCAGCACCCATCAGGAGCAAGGGTGAAGTGTCTTGCTCAGGACACAACGGATGTGACGAGGTTACTCATCAGTTACTCAGTACTTTGAGTCGTTTTTTCACAACATACTTTTAACTTTGGGTGCCCACTCCTTACTTTTACTTGAGTAATACATCTCTAAAGTAACTGTACTCTTACTTGAGTACAATTTCTGACTACTCTGCCCACCTCTGCTAGCGTATACAAATGAGTTTTAAGATGGGACTTAAATGCTTCCACAGAAACAGAAATAAACGACTAAGAAATACCAAACTAAAAACGGATCATGACATCCATCCATCCATCCATCATCTTCCGCTTATCCGAGGTCAGGTCGCGGGGGCAACAGCCTAAGCAGGGAAACCCAGACTTCCCTCTCCCCAGCCACTTCGTCTAGCTCTTCCCGGGGGATCCCGAGGCGTTCCCAGGCCAGCCGGGAGACATAGTCTTCCCAACGTGTCCTGGGTCTTCCCCGTGGCCTCCTACCGGTTGGGCGTGCCCTAAACACCTCCCTAGGGAGGCGTTCGGGTGGCATCCTGACCAGATGCCCGAACCACCTCATCTGGCTCCTCTCGATGTGGAGGAGCAGCGGCTTTACTTTGAGTTCCTCCCGGATGGCAGAGCTTCTCACCCGATCTCTAAGGGAGAGACCCAAACTCATTTCGGCCGCTTGTACCCGTGATCTTATCCTTTCGGTCATGACCCAAAGCTCATGACCATAGGTGAGGATGGGAACGTAGATCGACCGGTAAATTGAGAGCTTTGCCTTCCGGCTCAGCTCCTTCTTCACCACAACGGATCGGTACAACGTCCGCATTACTGAAGCATCCGTGACACTTACAGTGTAAACACTTTGTGGAAAAGACTGACACCCATTAACGTTTCAGGGACTTGACATCAATCTGTTTTTTGTTCAATTCAAAGTACTTTGGCACTCCACAAAAGTGTCAAGTTGTGCATTCTTGTGACGGATGAGGCAACGGAGGAAGATAAAGGAGAAAGCGGAATAAGACAAGAGTCGTTTTCATCTCACTGCTTGTTGTTGACGCAACAACAAAAAAAGAAGCATCGTAAGCAAAGTATGAAATGTGATTCGGCTTATTTTAGGGGCGGCTTGCCACTTGAATAAGGCCCGTGTGTAGAAACGATATCAGCGTGGCACAGCAGCTTCTTGGATCAGTACACGCCGCCTGATAACAGCATCAAGCCAGATAAGCGGCGGGCGGGGGAAAAAAAAACAAACAAAAAAGATCCACCTGTGCGTCGGCAGGTGGTTCCCGCGGAAAAAGACGTGAATGGACTCGGCGGGTGGCTCTAATGAAGGCGGCCGCCGCCGCCATCAGCAAGTCGTTATCTTCCGCGTGTTCCGCACCTAAGAGCGGCCGCCGACGCCGGGCGCCAAGGGCCGCTAACGACCCGCACCTGGCAACCAGGCGGGAAGGGGAAAGCACTGAGCCTCATTAGCACTTTCAAGTGACACACCTCTGCAGCGCAGGCGGAACACACACACACACACACACACACACACACACACAAGGTCAGCCAAAGTGTGTGTTCTTGTATTTCCACCCTTCTTGAGACATCAACAGGGAAAAGTAGCTTCCATATGAGGTGAACAAGTTAGGACAGGGGTCACCGACCTTTTTCAAAGCAAGTACTGATTAATGCGAAGGGCTACCAGTTTGATACATCCATCCATCCATTTTCTACCGCTTATTCCCTTTCGGGGTGGCGGGGGGCGCTGGCGTCTATCTCAGCTACAATCAGGCGGAAGGCGGGGTACACCCTGGACAAGTCGCCACCTCATCGCAAGGCCAACACAGATACTCCCCATGTCTAGCATTAAAAGATTACAGTTGGTACAAAATGCGGCTGCTAGACTTTTGACAAGAACAAGAAAGTTTGATCACATTACGCCTGTACTGGCTCACCTGCACTGGCTTCCTGTGCACTTAAGATGTGACTTTAAGGTTTTACTACTTACGTATAAAATACTACACGGTCTAGCTCCAGCCTATCTTGCCGATAGTATTGTACCATATGTCCCGGCAAGAAATCTGCGTTCAAAGGACTCCGGCTTATTAGTGATTCCCAAAGCCCAAAAAAAGTCTGCGGGCTATAGAGCGTTTTCATTTCGGGCTCCAGTACTCTGGAATGCCCTCCCGGTAACAGTTCGAGATGCCACCTCAGTAGAAGCATTTAAGTCTCACCTTAAAACTCATTTGTATAGTCTAGCCTTTAAATAGACTCCCTTTTTAGACCAGTTGATCTGCCGTTTCTTTTCTTTTTCTTCTATGTCCCACTCTCCCTTGTGGAGGGGGTCCGGTCCGATCCGGTGGCCATGTACTGCTTGCCTGTGTATCGGCTGGGGACATCTCTGCGCTGCTGATCCGCCTCCGCTTGGGATGGTTTCCTGCTGGCTCCGCTGTGAACGGGACTCTCGCTGCTGTGTTGAATCCGCTTTGGACTGGACTCTCGCGACTGTGTTGGATCCATTATGGATTGAACTTTCACAGTATCATGTTAGACCCGCTCGACATCCATTGCTTTCCTCCTCTCCAAGGTTCTCATAGTCATCATTGTCACCGATGTCCCACTGGGTGTGAGTTTTCCTTGCCCTTATGTGGGCCTACCGAGGATGTCGTGGTGGTTTGTGCAGCCCTTTGAGACACTAGTGATTTAGGGCTATATAAGTAAACATTGATTGATTGATTGATTCACACTCACATTCACACCAATTTAGTGTTGCCAATCAACCTATCCCCAGGTGCTTGTTTTTAGAGGTGGGAGGAAGCCCGAGTACCCGGAGGGAACCCACGCATTCACGGGGAGAACATGCAAACCCCACACAGAAAGATCCCGAGCCTGGGATTTGAACCCAGGACTGCAGGACCTTCGTATTGTGAGGCAGACGCACTAACCCCTCTGCCACCGTGAAGCCCAGTTTGATACACACTTCAATAAATTGTCAGAAATAGCCAATTTGCTCAATTTACCTTTAATAAATAGACGGTATAGCTCGGTTGGTAGAGCGGCCGTGCCAGCAACTTGAGGGTTGCAGGTTCGATTCCCGCTTCCGCCATCCTAGTCACTGCCGTTGTGTCCTTGGGCAAGACACTTTACTCACCTGCTCCCAGTGCCACCCACACTGGTTTAAATGTAACTTAGATATTGGGTTTCACTACGTAAAGCGCTTTGAGTCAATAGAGAAAAGCGCTATATAAATATAATTCACAATCTATATATATAAAAATATGAGTAGTTAAAAAAGGCTCCAAAAAAGCGCACCCCGTGGTTTACAGAAGAAACTAGAGCTCAGAAATTATTATGTAGAAAGCTGGAACGCAAATGGCGCACGACTAAACTTGAGGTGCACCATCAAGCATGGAGTGGTGGTTTAATAACTTATAAACACATGCTTACCTTAGCTAAAGCTAAATATTACTCAAATCTCATCCACCGTAATAAAAACGATCCTAAATTTTTGTTTAGTACGGTAGCATCGCTAACCCAACAAGGGACTCCTTCCAGTAGCTCCACCCACTCAGCTGATGACTTTATGCAATTCTTTAGTAAGAAAATTGAAGTCATTAGAAAGGAGATTAAAGACAATGCGTCCCAGCTACAACGGGGTTCTATTAACACTGACACGATGGTATATACGGCGGATACTGCCCTCCAAAATACTTTCTCTCGTTTTGAGGAAATAACATTAGAGGAATTGTTACAACGTGTAAATGGAATAAAACAGAGAACATGTTTACTTGACCCTCTTCCTGGGAAACTGATCAAGGAGCTCTTTGAATTATTAGGTCCATCAGTGCTAAATATTATAAACTTATCACTCTCCTCGGGCACTGTTCCCCTAGCATTCAAAAAAGCGGTTATTCATCCTCTTCTTAAAAGACCTAACCTCGATCCTGACCTCATGGTAAATTACCGACCGGTGTCTCACCTTCCCTTTATTTCAAAAATCCTTGAAAAAATTGTTGCGGAGCAGTTAAATGAACACTTGGCGTCTAACAATCTATGTGAAACCTTTCAATCCGGTTTCAGGGCAAATCACTCCACGGAGACAGCCCTCGCAAAAATGACTAATGATCTATTGCTAACGATGGATTCATCTATGTTGCTGCTCCTCGATCTTAGCGCTGCTTTCGATACAGTCGATCATAATATTTTATTAGAACGTATCAAAACACGAATTGGTATGTCAGACTTAGCCCTGTCTTGGTTTAACTCTTATCTTACTGATAGGATGCAGTGTGTCTCCCATAACAATGTGACCTCGGACTACGTTAAGGTAACGTGTGGAGTTCCCCAGGGTTCGGTCCTTGGCCCTGCACTCTTCAGCATCTACATGCTGCCGCTAGGTGACATCATACGCAAATACGGTATCAGCTTTCACTGTTATGCTGATGACACCCAACTCTACATGCCCCTAAAGCTGACCAACACGCCGGATTGTAGTCAGCTGGAGGAGTGTCTTAATGAAATTAAACAATGGATGTCCGCTAACTTTTTGCAACTCAACGCCAAAAAAACGGAAATGCTGATTATCGGTCCTGCTAGACACCGAACTCTATTTAATAATACAACTCTAACATTTGACAACCAAACAATTAAACAAGGCGACACGGTAAAGAATCTGGGTATTATCTTCGACCCAACTCTCTCCTTTGAGGCACACATTAAAAGCGTTACTAAAACGGCCTTCTTTCATCTCCGTAACATCGCTAAAATTCGCTCCATTCTGTCCACTAAAGACGCTGAGATCATTATCCATGCGTTTGTTACGTCTCGCCTCGACTACTGTAACGTATTATTTTCGGGTCTCCCCATGTCTAGCATTAAAAGATTACAGTTGGTACAAAATGCGGCTGCTAGACTTTTGACAAGAACAAGAAAGTTTGATCACATTACACCTGTACTGGCTCACCTGCACTGGCTTCCTGTGCACTTAAGATGTGACTTTAAGGTTTTACTACTTACGTATAAAATACTACACGGTCTAGCTCCATCTTATCTTGCCGATTGTATTGTACCATATGTCCCGGCAAGAAATCTGCGTTCAAAAGACTCCGGCTTATTAGTGATTCCCAAAGCCCAAAAAAAGTCTGCGGGCTATAGAGCATTTTCCGTTCGGGCTCCAGTACTCTGGAATGCCCTCCCGGTAACAGTTCGAGATGCCACCTCAGTAGAAGCATTTAAGTCTCACCTTAAAACTCATTTGTATACTCTAGCCTTTAAATAGACTCCCTTTTTAGACCAGTTGATCTTCCGTTTCTTTTCTTTTTCTTCTATGTCCCACTCTCCCTTGTGGAGGGGGTCCGGTCCGATCCGATGGCCATGTACTGCTCGCCTGTGTATCGGCTGGGGACATCTCTGCGCTGCTGATCTGCCTCCGCTTGGGATGGTTTCCTGCTGGCTCCGCTGTGAACGGGACTCTCGCTGCTGTGTTGAATCCGCTTTGGACTGGACTCTCGCGACTGTGTTGGATCCATTATGGATTGAACTTTCACAGTATCATGTTAGACCCGCTCGACATCCATTGCTTTCCTCCTCTCCAAGGTTCTCATAGTCATCATTGTCACCGACGTCCCACTGGGTGTGAGTTTTCCTTGCCCTTATGTGGGCCTACCGAGGATGTGGTAGTGGTTTGTGCAGCCCTTTGAGACACTAGTGATTTAGGGCTATATAAGTAAACATTGATTGATTGATTGATTCACACTCACATTCACACCAATTTAGTGTTGCCAATCAACCTATCCCCAGGTGCATGTTTTTAGAGGTGGGAGGAAGCCGGAGTACCCGGAGGTAACCCACGCATTCACGGGGAGAACATGCAAACTCCACACAGAAAGATCCCGAGCCTGGGATTTGAACCCAGGACTGCAGGACCTTCGTATTGTGAGGCAGACGCACTAACCCCTCTGCCACCATGAAGCCCAGTTTGATACACACTTCAATAAATTGTGAGAAATAGCCAATTTGCTCAATTTACCTTTAATAAATAGACGGCATAGCTCGGTTGGTAGAGTGGCCGTGCCAGCAACTTGAGGATTGCAGGTTCGATTCCCGCTTCCGCCATCCTAGTCACTGCCATTGTGTCCTTGGGCAAGACACTTTGCCCACCTGCTCCCAGTGCCACCCACACTGGTTTAAATGTAACTTAGATATTGGGTTTCACTATGTAAAGCGCTTTGAGTCAATAGAGAAAAGCGCTATATAAATATAATTCACAATCTATATATATATAAAAATAGGGGTCTTTCTGTCTGTCATTCCGTCGTTCATTTTTTTTCCTTTTACGGAAGGTTTTTTTGTAGAGAATAAAAAAAGAAAAATCACTTAATTGAAAGGTTTAAAAGAGGAGAAAACATGAAAAAATGAAAATTTCATTTTAAAACATAGGTTATCTTCAATTTCAACTCTTTAAAATTCAAAATTCAACCGAAAAAAAAGAAGAGTAAAACTAGCTAATTCGAATCTTTTTGAAAAAAATAAAGAATGTATGGAACATCGTTAGTTATTTTTCCTGATTCAGATTAATTTTAGAATTTTGATGACATGTTTTAAATAGGTTAAAATCCAATCTGCATTTTGTTAGAATATATAACAAATTGGACCAAGCTATATTTCTAACAAAGACAAATCATTATTTTTTACTAGATTTTCCAGAACAAAAATTTTAAAAGAAATTCAAAAGACTTTGAAACAATATTTAAATTTGATTCTTAAGATTTTCTAGATTTGCCAGAATATTTTTTTTTTTCATTTTATTCGTCATAAGTTTGAAGAAATATTTCACAAATATTCTTTGTTGAAAAAACAGAAGCAAAAATGAAGAATTAAAGTAAAATGTATTAATTAGTCTTTACAATAAAAAAAATAAATAAATGTATTTGAACATTGATTTAAATTGTCAGGACAGAAAAGGAAGGAATTTAAAAAGGCAAAAAGTGTGTTTAAAAATCCTAAAATCATTTTTAAGGTTGTAATTTTTTCTCTAAAATTGTCTTTCTGAAAGTTATAAGAAGCAAAGTAAAAAAAAAAAAATGATTTTATTCAAACAAGTGAAGACCAAGTCTATAAAATATTTTCTTGGATTTTAAAATTCTATTTGAGTTTTGTTTCTCTTAGATTTAAAAATGTCGAGGAAACTGAGACCAGCTTGCTAGTAAATAAATATAATTTAAAAAATAGAGGCAGCTCACTGGTAAGTGCTGCTATTTGAGCTATTTTTAGAACAGGCCAGCGGGCGACTTGGTGACCCCTGATTTACGACATAAACCATGGTCCCAATACGGAAAACCATTGCATCTAATAGAAAATGTCTCATTTGCACCCCTGGTGGTGAAATCTATCAAAATGAGGGTGGTCCCAAAAAGGAGGGATTTTTCAATTGGACTGTGTGTCGGTTTTAAAAGTGCTCCCTCTCTGGTCAACATATGAAATAACAAGTGTGTGTAAGAAATTGAAATGCGCCCCCTTCGGCCAAAATTAATAAAAACTAAATAAATATGTATATAAAGACATACTGTAATAACTTTAAGTAAATAATGAATATTAAAAAACAATTACAAACAATAAATAAATAACAAATAACTAAAATCAGTATTTGTCATGTCTGTGTGATCATGTTTTATTTTAGTCATGTTCGGTTTTGTTTTTGGACTCTTTGTGCACTTTTGTTTGTTTTGTCACCATAGCAACCCATTAGTTTTCACCTTGTCCTCATGTCACGCACCTGTCTCACGTTTTGCACTCACACACCTGTTTTCACTAATCTTGTCTTAAACTGAAAGTTGCCAGGGAGTCAGCCTGGCGACTTTACCTTTACCCACGTCATGCCATGCTACCTCTGTCACTCACACTGTCCATAGTTTCTCTCCTGCCCATGTCACGTAAGTTTTTGTTTTTTTTATGTCACAGTTATCGAGTTTTGTTTCACGTCCATAGCTTTAGCCCAAGTGCCAGTTTTTGTTTCATTCGTCAAGTTTGTTTTCCACCTTTGTGCGCGCCTTTAGTTTTGTACCTTTTTTTTTTTATAGCAATTAATAAATATGTCCCCACCTTCACGTCTTGCCCGCGCCAACTTTCCTTTGCCTTCCGGAAAAACAAACCCCCAAGTCCACATATTGACAGTATTTTACTCACAAAGTGTTGACTTTTTTCTTATAAAAATGGCAGCTATTTGTGATATTATTTCTGTTTCTGTAATATTGCAATATTTTCTTGTAAAATTATTCCTTTATGTAAAATTATTAGTTTTTAATGCAAAATGGTGACATTTGTCATATAAAAGTTTGACTTTTGTCACAATATTGCCCAATTGTTTTGTTCTAAAATAGTGACAGTTTTTGAGTAAAATTATGACTTTATGTGATAATTATGACTTTTTGTCATAATTTTGCTAAGTAAAATTCAGATTATTATTATAAAATTGCCAAAATTGTAAATTTCTTATAAAATTGTGACTTTTGTCAAGAAAAATTATGTGTGTGCCTGCATGTGAAGTGAATGATATTTATATAGCGCTTTTCTCTAGTGACTCAAAGCGCTTTACATAGTGAAACCCAATATCTAAGTTACATTTGAACCAGTGTGGGTGGCACTGGGAGCAGGTGGGTAAAGTGTCTTGCTCAAGGACACAACGGCAGTGACTAGGATGGCGGAAGTGGGAATCGAACCTGCAACCCTCAAGTTGCTGGCACGGCCACTCTACCAACCGAGCTATGCCGCCCCATGTGTGTGTGTTCTTGTATTTCTACCCTTCTTGAGACATCAAGAAGGAAAAGTACCTTCCATATGAGGACCAGTATACAAGTTAGGACATAAATCATGGCCCCAATACGGAAAACCATTGCATCTAATAGAGAGCCAAATGCTAGAGTCTGTGAACATTGCTCCAAAGTCAGGATTTTTGGTTGGTTTAATCGTGCATACAAAAGTAAACATTGACAGGTGCGAAGGCAGCAAAACATGGTAAAACAAGACGGCAGCTAAAGGTGGCAGCAAAAAGGAGGGATTTTTCCAATGGACTGTGTGTCTGTTCTAAAAGTGCTCCCCCTCTGGCCAACATATGAAATAACAAGTGTGTGTAAGAAATTTAAATGCGGCCACCCCATTTGGCCAAAAATATTTTTTTTAAAAAGATATATATATATATATATAAAGACATACTGTAATAACGAAGTAAATAATGAAGATTAAAAAACATCTACGAAAAAACATTTTTAAAAAATGAACTAAAAGCAGCCTTTTTTTCACAATCTGTCAACTTTTTGCTTATAAAAATGGTAACTATTTCTCATACTCTTTTTCTATCTGTAATATTGCAATATTTTCTGGTAAAATTATCACTTTTTATGTAAAATTATTACTTTTTAATGCAAAATGGTGACATTTGTCATAGAAAATTCTGACTTTTAGCATAATATTGCCCAATTTTTTTGTTGTGCTTGTAAAATGGTCACATTTTTTGAGTAAAATTATAACTTTTGTCAGAATTTTGCAAAATAAAATTTAAAATATTATAATATTGCCATCATTAGAAAGTTTTCTTATAAAATTGTGACTTTTGCCGAGTAAAATCACAACTCTTTTCCTAAAAGCTTTTCTTGTAAAATTGCGACCGTTATTGAGTAAAATTCCAACTTTTATCATACAAACCCCGTTTCCAAATGAGTTGGCAAATTGTGTTAGATGTAAATATAAACAGAATACAATGTTTGCAAATCATTTCCAACCCATATTCAGTTGAATATGCTACAAAGACAACATATTTGATGTTCAAACTGATAAACATTTTTTTTGTTGCAAATAATCATTAACTTTAGAATTTGATGCCAGCAACACGTGACAAAGAAGTTGGGAAAGGTGTCAATAAATACTGATAAAGTTGAGAAATACTCATCAAACACTTATTTGGAACATCCCACAGGTGTGCAGGCTAATTGGGAACAGGTGGGTGCCATGATTGGGTATAAAAGCAGCTTCCCGAAAAATGCTCAGTCTTTCACAAGAAAGGACGGGGCGAGGTACACCCCTTTGTAAGCAAATTGTCAAACAGTTTTAGAACAACATTTCTCAACGAGCTTTTGCAAGGAATTTAGGGATTTTACCATCTACGGTCCGTAAAATCATCAAAAGGTTCAGAGAATCTGGAGAAATCACTGCACATAAGCAATGGTATTACAGAGCCTTGATCCCTCAGGCGGTACTGCATCCAAAACCGACATCAGTGTGTAAAGGATATCACCACATGGGCTCAGGAACACTTCATAAAACCACTGCCAGTAACTACAGTTGGTCGCTACATCTGTAAGTGCAAGTTAAAACTCTACTATGCAAAGCAAAACTCATTTATCAACAACACCGAGGAACGCCGCTGGCTCCTCTGGGCCCGAGCTCATCTAAGATGGACTGATGCAAAGTGGAAAGGTGTTCTGTGGTCTGACGAGTCCACATTTCAAATTATATTTGGAAACTGTGGACATGGTGTCCTCCGGAACAAAGAGGAAAATAATAATTCGGATTGTTATAGGCGCAAAGTTCAAAAGCCAGCATCTGTGATGGTATGGGGGTGTATTAGTGCCCAAGGCATGGGTAACTTACACATCTGTGAAGGCACCATTAATGCTAAAAGGTCCATTCAGGTTTTGGAGCAACATATGTTGTCATCCAAGCAACGTCATCATGGACGCCCCTGCTTATTTCAGCAAGACAAGTGTTATAACAGCGTGGCTTTGTAAAAAAAAGAGTGTGGGTACTTTCCCGGCCCGCCTGCAGTCCAGACCTGTCTCCCATTGAAAATGTGTGGAGCATTATGAAGCATAAAATACGACAGCGGAGACCCCGGACTGTTGAAGGACTGAAGCTCTACATAAAACAAGAATTGGAAATAATTTCACTTTCAAAGCTTCACCAATTAGTTTCCTCAGTTCCCAAACATTTATTGAGTGTTAAAAGAAACTGTGATGAAACACAGTGGTGAACATGCCCTTTCCCAACTACTTTGGCACGTGTTGCAGCCATGAAATTCTGAGTTAATTATTATTTGCAAAAAAATAAAGTTTATGAGTTTGAACATCAAATATCTTGTCTTTGTAGTGCATTCAATTGAATATGGGTTGAAAAGGATTTGCAAATCATTGTATTCGGTTTATGTTTAAAATGTAACACAATTTCCCAACTCATATGGAAACAGGGTTTCTAATATTCCACAAATGTTCAGTTTTTCTCGTAAATTTTTTTTACTTGTGTTGGGTAAAATTATCACTTTTATTATAATACTGCCAAAATTCTCAGCTTTTTTTGTGAATTTCCAACTCATTTTCACAATAAGCTTTTTTATATTTACATTGTATGAATGTATTAAAAAAAAATATATATATATATATATCGTATTCCCTTGAATTTCCGCAGGGCATATAGTATGCGCCTGCCTTGAATTACTGCCTGGTCAAACTCGCTTCCCAAAATAATTAGCGCATGCTTAGTATTACCGCCTGGTCAAACTCGTGACGTCACGAGTGACACTTCCCCTGTCGTCATTTTCAAAATGGAGGAGGCTGATTTCAATACCGGTATTTTGAAATCGCATAAAGGGAAGAAGATTAAGAGCTATTCAGTAGGATTTAAGGTCCAAGCTTACTTCACACTAAAATTTTTACTGCATGCCTTTGGTAAGTGCCGGAGTGAGAAGAGGTTTTAAAATAATTAGCGCATGCTTACTTTTACCGCATGCCTTTGGTAAGCGCAGGAGTGAGAAGAGGTTTTAAATTAATTAGCGCCCCAGCGGCAATTCAAGGAAATACGGTAAAACATCTTTATTAATCTAGAAAGGGTCGTCTTAAGGAGGTCTCAAGAAGGCAACAAATACAAAAAATATATGTGTGTGTGTGTGTGTGTGTAATTGTGCAACACAAACGTGTGTGAGAGTGTCACACGTCTCCTCCCGCCAAAAGGTCACTCGCACCTTTCTCGACACCTTCCGGCTGCTTCCGTCCCTGGCAGGAAGCAACACAAGCTGTGCTAACAGTGCCCCCTGGCGGAGGCTGACAAAACAACCGGCTGTACTTTTGTGGGCGTTTACCCACTTCATTAGGAACACACACCCCTACACGCGAATATAATAACCTTCTTTCGTGATAATCATATAAAAAACCCATGGATTATTTTTGATCAGCATGAAATGTCAATCAATACAAATAATGACAAAACTATTTTAATATTTGTGTCTATATTACATTTTGGCATGTGCTGATGGAAATAGTTTCCCGTCTAAATAAAGGTTAATAATAATAATAATAATAATAATAATAATAATAATAATAATAAACGCTATTAAAAACATAGGTTGATTGGCAACACTAAATTGTCCCTTGTGTGTGAATGTGAGTGTGAATGTTGTCTATCTGTGTTGGCCCTGCGATGAGGTGGGGACTTGTCCAGGGTGTACCCTGCCTTCCGCCCGATTGTAGCTGGGATAGATTCCCCAAAAGGGAATAAGCGGTAGAAAATGGATGGATGGATAAATCATGTTCCTACCTGCAAGTCCTGTCCGGAGTCATCCGTTTGCATCCCGGGGGAACAAACCTAGCAGTAAGCTGCAAACCCGCCGTGACATAAAGGGGCGTACTATCCGCGTCGGGGTATAACATAGTCCCTTTTCTGTGGAGGAGGCCTTATCGGTTTGGAACAATCAGGCTGTATTTATTTCTGGGCGGGAGGGGGCTGTTTTTGTACTAAATAAGCTGACTTTTCCCGTTTTAATTTTCAGACCGCTTCTTGATGCCGCTATTAACGCATTGTAAGGCTGGTCTCCTACAACTCTAGTAAAAACTTGATAATATTGCTATTCCGTTTTGATGGTCCTTCTTACTCAACATATGTCATCTGAAAGAATTTGGCATTGACCACTGTCTTCTATTCCCTGAGAGGAAGACTGGTCTGATGCACCATTTTCACTAAAAAGGTGGGACTTTCGAAATGTTCCAGGAACCGACTTCCACCTGAATGCGGCTAAATCAGGCTTCAGTTCCCCCCGCGACCCCGAATGGGACAAGCGGTAGAAAATGGATGGATGGATTAAAAAAAAAACCAGCAATATTTGTAAATATAATATCAACTTATAAAACTTTTTCACATACTGCTAAAAATATGAGTGTTTATTGATCCACTACATGATATTTTAAGGGTAATATTATGATTACCTTCAAAACACTTCCTTGTGTTGTGCATAACATGAACTGGTTGGTGAAAATGTCGCATTGAAGATGTTTTACAGACCATCTTTCCGTTTTGTGGGTGGTGTTATTTACAGTGGGGCAAAAAAGTACTTAGTCAACCAGCGATTGTGCAAGTTCTCCCACTTAAAATGATGACAGAGGTCTGTAATTTTCATCATAGGTACACTTCAACTGTGAGAGACAGAATGTGAAAAAATAGTCCAGGAATTCACATTGTAGGAATTTTAAAGAATTTATTTGTAAATTATGGTGGAAAATAAGTATTTGGTCGACCATTCAAAGCTCTCACTGATGGAAGGAGGTTTTGGCTCAAAATCTCACGATACATGGCCCCATTCATTCTTTCCTTAACACGGATCAATCGTCCTGTCCCCTTAGCGGAAAAACATCCCCAAATCATGATGTTTCCACCCCCATTCTTCACAGTAGGTATGGTGTACTTGGGATGCAACTCAGTATTCTTCTTCCTCCAAACACGACCAGTTGAGTTTATACCAAAAAGTTCTGTTTTGGTTTCATCTGACCACATGACATTCTTCCAATCCTCTGCTGTATCATCCATGTATCCATTTTGGTATAAACTCAACTCGTCGTGTTTGGAGGAAGAAGAATACTGAGTTGCATCCCAAGAACACCACACCTGCTGTGAAGCATGGGGGTGGAAACATCATGCTTTGGGGCTGTTTTTCTGTAGGATTGATCTGTGTTAAGGAAAGAATGAATGGGGCCATGTATCGTGAGATTTTGAGCCAAAACCTCCTTCCATCAGTGAGAGCTTTGAATGGTTGACCAAATACTTATTTTCCACCATAATTTACTAATAAAGTCTTTAAAATTCCTGGATTTTTTTTTTCACATTCTGTCTCTCACAGTTGAAGTGTACCTATGATGAAAATGACAGACCTCTGTCATCATTTTAAGTGGGAGAACTTGCACAATCGCTGGCTGACTAAATACTTTTTCCCCACTGTACATGCCTCCACTTCGACAGCTGAATTATTATTTTCTCTGAATTATTCAAGTATACTAATCGCTACATTAAATATTTAAAAAGTATTGAATTATTGTTTTCTTTAAACATAATATAGTTTATAATATTAAAGTATTTAAGTATATGTATTATCCATCCATTTCCTACCGCTTATTCCCTTCGGGGTCGTCGGTTCCTATCTCAGCTACAATCGGGTGGAAGGCGGTGTACACCCTGGACAAGTCGCCACCTCATCGCAGGGCCAACACAGATAGACAGACAACATTCACACTCACATTCACACACAAGGGACAATTTAGTGTTGCCAATCAACCTATCCCCAGGTGCATGTCTTTGGGGAACCCACGCAGTCACGGGGAGAACATGCAAACTCCACACAGAAAGATCCCGAGCCCGGGATTGAACCCAGGACTACTCAGTACCTTCGCATTGTGAGGCAGACGCACTAACCCCTCTCCCACCGTCAAGCCCAAGTATTTAAGTACATGTATTATTATTACATGTGTTTTCTGTTACATAATATTGAAATACTTCGGTCTGTCATTTTTTATCAAAGTACTGAAATATTCAGGTATATTTATCATTACAGTTATGATAATACATAATTTTTTATATGTATCAATACATTTTTTAATTATTTAAATCTGCAAGCATATTTATCCTGACAATTTTGTGATACACAATACATAAGTATTTAATAATAATTTTCATTTAATGTATTAAAGTACATCATATTATAGTGTTTAAGTATCTTTAATATTGCATTTAATTTGACATAATATTGAAGTACTTTGGTCTGTCATCATGTTTATCATATTACTGAAATATTCAGGTACATTTATCATTACATTTATGATATTACATAATATTGAAATATTTGATTTGATATTTATCAATATTTTTTTTAAATATTATTGACATCTGCAAGTATAGGTATTGCTACAAATGTTATATTAAACAGTAAATATTTATTAATAATAATTTTAATTTAATGTATTAAAGTATACAATAGAGTATTTAAGTATATTTGATATTACATTTAATTTGACATAATATTCAAGTACTTCAGTTTGTTATGTTGATCAGATTACTGAAATATTTATTATAACAATATATATTTATCATTACATTTATTACATAATATTGACATATTAGATTTTATATTTATCAATACATTTATTAAATATTATTGAAATCTGCAAGTATATTTATTGCTACATTTTGATAAACAATAAAGAACTATTTAATATTAATTTTAATTAAATTTATTTAAGTATATAATGCTTAATTCTTTAAGTATTTTCATTATTACATGTATTTTTTTACATAATATTGCAATCCTTCAGTATATTATCCACCCATCCATCCATCCATTTTCTACCGCTTATTCCCTTTATTGGGGTCGCGGGGGGCGCTGGTGCCTATCTCAGCTACAATCGGGCGGAAGGCGGGGTACACCCTGGACAAGTCGCCACCTCATCGTATTACACAAAATAAAAACATATATTCAGTATGTATAAACATCTGAGGTCCTCTCCAAGGTTTCTCATAGTCAGCATTGTCACTGGCGTCCCACTGGATGTGAATAAGATCACGGGTACAAGCGGCCGAAATGAGTTTCCTCCGCCGTGTGGCGGGTCTCTCCCTTAGAGATAGGGTGAGAAGCTCTGCCATCCGGGAGGAACTCAAAGTAAAGCCGCTGCTCCTCCACATGGAGAGGAGCCAGATGAGGTGGTTCGGGCATCTGGTCAGGATGCCACCCAAACGCCTCCCTAGGGAGGTGTTTAGGGCACGTCCAACCGGTAGGAGCCCACGGGGAAGACCCAGGACACGTTGGGCAGAGTATGTCTCCCGGCTGGCCTGGGAACGCCTCGGGATCCCCCGGGAAGAGCTAGATCAGGGGTGTCAAACTCAAATACAGATTGGGCCAAAATTTAAAACCGAACAAAGCCGCGGGCTGAGGTTGAACAAATTAACCTTTTAATCGGGACCCAAACAAGTTCTGCATTGAATATTGAACAAGCAAGGCTTATATAACTTTATAGTGAGTGTAATAATAATAATCAAAAAATATCAATGGCATATCAAAATTTAAATAAAAATTGAATGCCTCTTTTCGGCGGCGGGGTTGAGGTGGACGGGGTTTGGTGATAGCGAGGGTTGTATATTGTAGTGTCCCGGAAGAGTTAGTTCTGCGAGGGTTTCTGGGTATTTGTTCTGTTGCGTTTATGTTGTGTTACGGTGCGGATATTCTCCCGAAATGTGTTTGTCATTCTTGTTTGGTGTGGGTTCACAGTGTGGCGCATATTTTTAACAGTGTTAAAGTTGTTTATACGGCCACCCTCAGTCTGACCTGTATGGCTGTTGCCCAAGTATGCCTTGCATTCACTATATTATGTGACAGGGACGGCACGCTGTTTGTATGGAGGAAAAGTGGACGTGGCGACAGGTTGTAGAGAACGCCAAGGGCAATACCTTTAAGGCCCACCCCCAGTATTGTTGTCCGGGATGAAATTTGGGAGGGGCACTGTACTTTGGGAGTCTTCCGGGAAAATTGGGAGGGTTGGCAAGTAAGAGTATTAGCGGTGAATGCGGTGTTACCAGCTCTAATGTTAATTTGATATTGACTCAAGGGCCAGAGTTTGACACCCATGGGCTAGATGAAGTGGCTGGGGAGAGGGAAGTCTGGGTTTCCCTGCTTAGGCTGTTACCCCCGCGACCCGACCTCGGATAAGCGGGAGAAAATGGATGGATGGATGGACATCCTCATGCAGCGGGTGTGGGTTCGAATCCGGACATTGCAGGGACACACCCCCTCCCAAATAAAAAGGGGGTGGGGGGTAGGGTTAGGACGACTTCAAGGGAAATCCTCGCGGTTCAAAACACGGAAAACAATGTCAAACACTGGGGACAACAATGCATTCTGGGAAATAACTAGTTTGGTGCACACCAAACGTAGGCCGTTGACGAAAAATGTGAGGACTGGAGCTGAGGTTTTTCTGCCAAAACTGTGAGTGGACGTCTTTTCTTTAGCAGCTGACACAAACACTCCTTACTTGTTGCTATTTTAAAGCCACTCACCTGTTGACCTGACAGCAGAGTGTCAGTGGGGGGGGGATATAAACGTGGGGGCGGGGGGGGGCACATGTCACCTGCAGGTGCACACTCTGAGCGGGGGTCCATGTTGAGGTTGAGCTCCAGGCGACACAACACTTTGAAGACCTTTGCTGGTACCGCACTTTTGGCTCTCCGCCTGGTTCTGACCTGCCGGGTTGCTGCCGGGACGCTCGGATCCGTGGCCGCCCGCCCGCTCAGTCAGTCAGTCAGCTCCTGTTGGGTTCTTCTTCTACTTCTTTGAATGGAGCTCGTGTCCTGAAGAGGCTGGCTGAGGTTTTCATGAGGTTGAGCAGCACCGAGGTGAGCTCCAGTCTGGTCCACTCTGACAAGAAGAACCTCTCCTCAGCTGAGCAGTTAAGTCGGGCAGCACCGAGCCCCGTGAAGATGTACGGCCTGTACTTGGAGGCGGTCAACGACTACATCAACGAATCCTACGGCGAGGACGTGTGGCGGCTGATTGAGAACCGAGCCGAGATCCCTCACCTGAAGTTTGTCAGGCATCAGATGTACAAGTAGGTTCCTCATTTGGGGGACGTTGGGAGGTTCTGGATGCTCTTAATGTTTGTGTCTTTGTTAATAAAGTTGATGGTTTCGAAGGTTCTAGGTGCACGTCTCTCTGAGTAAGAGATTGTCTCGGACCGGTCGTAGCTTCCTGGTGTGATGTGCCTAAAAAAAAAAAAAAAAGCCGACCTTTAAACCTTCAAAAAGGAAGTTATCCGACCACAAGTGGGGCAAAAAAGTATTTAGTCAGCCAGTGATTGTGCAAGTTCTCCCACTTAAAATGATGACAGAGGTCTGTAATTTTCATCATAGGTACACTTCAACTGTGAGAGACAGAATGTGGAAAAAAAAACCAACCCAGGAATTCACATTGTAGGAATTTTAAAGAATTTATTTGTAAATTATGGTGGAAAATAAGTATTTGGTCAACCATTCAAAGCTCTCACTGATGGCTCAAAATCTCACGATACATGGCCCCGTTCATTCTTTCCTTAACACGGATCAATCGCCCTGTCCCCTTAGCAGAAAAACAGCCCCAAAGCATGATGTTACCACCCCCATGCTTCACAGTAGGTGTGGTGTTCTCGGGATGCAACTCAGTATTCTTCTTCCTCCAAACACGACGAGTCGAGTTTATACCAAAAAGTTCTATTTTGGTTTCATCTGACCACATGACAGTCTCCCAATCCTCTGCTGTATCATCCACGTTCTCTCAGACGGGCCTGGACATGCACTGGCTTAAGCAGGGGGACACGTCTGGCTCTGCAGGATTTGATTCCCTGTCGGCGTAGTGTGTTACTGATGGTAACCTTTGTTACTTTGGTCCCAGCTCTCTGCAGGTCATTCACCAGGTCCCCCCGTGTGGTTCTGGGATTTTTGCTCACCGTTCTCATGATCATTTTGACCCCACGGGATGAGATCTTCCGTGGAGCCCCAGATCGAGGGAGATTATCAGTGGTTTTGTTTGTCTTCCATTTACTGATAATTGCTCTCCCACAGTTGATTTTTTCACACCAAGCTGCTTGCCTATTGTAGATTCACTCTTCCCAGTCTGGTGCAGGTCTACAATTATTTTCCTGGTGTCCTTCGACAGCTCTTTGGTCTTGGGCATAGTGAAGTTTGGAGTCTGACTGTTCGAGGCTGTGGACAGGTGTCTTTTATACAGATATCGAGTTCAAACAAGTGCCATTAATACAGGTAACGAGTGGAGGACAGAAGAGCTTCTGAAAGAAGAAGTTACAGGTCTGTGAGAGCCAGAGATCTTCCTTGTTTGAAGTTTTTAAATTCTTAAAAATTCCTACAATGTGAATTCCTGGATTTTTTCCCCCACATTCTGTCCCTCACAGTTGAAGTGTACCTATGATGAACATTACAGACCTCTGTCATCATTTTAAAGTGGGAGAACTTGCACAATCGGTGGCTGACTAAATACTTTTTTGCCCCACTGTATCTGCGGTCACGGATTAAGGATTGTGTCCCGGGTGTGTGGGGAATCATGTATGCACCCTCATCACTTAACTGCCTCCTGACTTCCATGTCACAACAGGATGCTACGACAGCTCTGACAAAAGACTGAAACTGTCCACAGGTAAGAGACATCTTTCGTTCAAAAAAACTTTGTCTGCACACAAACCCTGAACCACTCGACGTCCATTCCACCGGTCACCCAGGGGCGGGGTCTCCATATCTGCAGTCCTCTCCAAGGTTTCTCATTGTATCCCTTTGGGTTGAGTTTTTTCTTGGCCTGACGTGGGATCTGAGATGCGGATGTCGTTGTGGCTTCTCTAGCCCTTTGAGACACTTGTGATTAAGGGGGTTCCTGGTTCAATCCCCACCTTCTACCATCCTAATCACGTCCGTTGTGTCCTTGAGCAAGACACTTCAGCCTTGCTCCTGATGGGTCCTGGTTAGCACCTTGCATGGCAGCTCCCTCCATCAGTGTGTGAATGTGTGTGTGAATGGGTGAATGTGGAAACAGTGTCAAAGCGCTTTGAGTTCCTTAAAAAAAAACGGTAGAAAAGCGCTACACAAGTATAACCCATTTAGCATTTGAGACACTTGCGATTTAGGGCAAAATAAATAAACTTTGATTGATTGATTGATTGAACCTGTTCAGGAAGAAGAAACGAATGATTCGATTGATTTGTGTACAAACTGCACAACTTCAAATACCACAACTTGCATTATTCATTCACCTGTGGATTATTTCATATCAAAACAGTTTTTTGGTGGGGGAGTTTTGTATATATAATTTAAAATCCTCATTTTTTTCAGACATTCTAAAACAGCGGTGTCAAACGTACAGAAAGAAACTGCTGTTCTAAATGTGTCCACCGGATGTCGCAATAGCAATTCTTTGTATCTTTGTAGATCAGGGGTGCCCATTACGTCGATCGCGAGCTACCAGTCGACCGCGGGGGGTGTGTCAGTCGATCTCCAGCCAGGCTTTTAAAAAAAATAGACCTAAAAATGAGTGATCATCAATCTTCACCAAGACGTCACTTAAATGACATTCACGGTACTGGAGGGTCTTGTGAGATGACGCTGGCTGCTGCAAGATCATTATTACGAAAATATGACCGAGAGGAAGGTGAGAAACACTTTTTATTTCAACAGACTCTCGCGCCGTACCTTCCGTCAAAACTCTAAAGGCCGACTGCACATTTCCTATCTTCACAATAAAAGCCCTGCTTCATGCTGCCTGCGCTAACTAAATACAGAGTCTCGGAAAACTAGCGTGCACAAGCAATCCCTCAGAAAGACTCTTATTTTGTTAGCGCAGGCAGCATGAAGCAGGGCTTTTATTGTGAAGATAGGAAATGTGCAGTCGGCCTTTAGAGTTTTGACGGAAGGGACGGCGCGAAAGTCTGTTGAAATAAAAAGTGTTTCTCGCCTACCTCTCTGTCATTTTTTCATAATAATGAACTGGCAGCAGCCAGCGTCATCTCACAAGACCCTCGGGTGCCGTGAATGTCAATCAAGCAAGCTACGGAATTTGCCGCCAATGTTTTTCTTGTAAAGTGTATGGAAGCTGGATGAATTAGATGCCAAAAACCAACCACTTTCATGTGGTATTGTACAGAAAGGACAACTTTTTTTCTCCTCCATTTGAAAATGTGGGCGTTATCATCATTACTGTCTGATTCCAATCAATGCAAGTCATCAGAATCAGGTAATACACCAACTTATATTCTTGTCTTCGTGAAAGAAAGACATCTATATGTGTTACACATGCTTGTATTATCATTAAACACATTTAACTTGTTTACAAAAATGTCTCTTTCATAAATAAATAAATATAAATGATATATATAAATGAGGTAGATCCCCTCGAGTTGGTCAATTGAAAAGTAGCCCGCCTGCAGAAAAAGTGTGGGCACCCCTGCTTTACGATGTTAGTTCAGTTCACAAACAAGGAGAAGTAGACGAGTTGTGTTAACTCTTACAAGCCTTGGAAAAGATAAGTCTGTAAGTAAACTGTTTAACTTGTTTATATAACTCAATAAGTAAAGTGAAGTGAATTCGATTTATATAGCGCTTTTTCTCTAGTGACCCAAAGCGCTTTACACAGTGAAACCCACCACCAGGTGTGAATGGTTGAAAAGCGCTATATAAAATCTAATCCATTATTATTATTATGATCCTGTTCTGTCTCCCTGTAATGTTTCACCTTGAATGAGATTGTGCTGAAAATTTTAATTTCCCATCGGGGATTAATAAAGTATGTCTGATTCTGATTATCATTATAAATGTTACTTCTATAGCCCTTAATCACAAGTGTCTCAAAGGGCTGTACAAGCCACAACGACATCGTCGGCTCAGAAACAACTCAACCCAATGCGCACCACGAGAAACCTTGGAGGGGACCGCAGATGACCGCAAAAGTCCAACAGCCACATTTTGTACCAACTGTAATCTTTTAATGCTAGACATAGGGAGACCCGAAAATAATACTTTACAGTAATGGAGACGAGATGTAACGAACACATGAATAATGATCTCAGCGTCGCTAGTGGACAAAATGGAACAAATTTTAGCGATATTACGGAGACGAAAGAAGGCTGTTTTAGTAACGCTTTTAATGTGTGTCTCAAATGGGAGAGTTGGGTCAAATACAATATATATATATATATATATAATATATTATATAATAAGATATACAGTATACACTAGCTCAGGGGTCACCAACGCAGTGCCCGCGGGCCCCAGGTAGCCCGTAAGGACCAGATGAGTCGCCCGCTGGCCTTTTCTAAAAATAGCTCAAATAGCAGCACTTACCAGTGAGCTGCCTCTATTTTTTTAATTTTATTTATTTACTAGCAAGCTGGTCTCGCTTTGCTGGACATTTTTAATTCTAAGAGAGACAAAACTCAAATAGAATTTGAAAATCCAAGAAAATATTGTCAAGACTTGGTCTTTACTTGTTTAAATAAATTCATTTATTTTACATTGCTTCTTATAACTTTCAGAAAGACAATTTTAGAGAAAAAATACAACCTTAAAAATGATTTTAGGATTTTTAAACACATATACCTTTTTACCTTTTAGATTCCTTCCTCTTCTTTCCTGACAATTTAAATTAATTTTCAAGTAAATTTATGTTTTTTATTGTAAAGAATAATAAATACATTTTAATTTAATTCTTCATTATAGCTTCTGTTTTTTCAAAGAAGAATATTTGTGAAATATTTCTTCAAACTTATGATTAAAATAATAAAATAAAAAATTCTGACAAATCTATACAATCTGTAGAATGGAATTTAAATCTTATTTCAAAGTCTTTTGAATTTCTTTTCAAATAAAATTTCTGG
Source organism: Nerophis ophidion (assembly GCF_033978795.1). NCBI lineage: Eukaryota > Metazoa > Chordata > Actinopteri > Syngnathiformes > Syngnathidae > Nerophis > Nerophis ophidion. The sequence goes on along the minus strand of NC_084631.1, from coordinate 7,736,992 downwards.
AAAATCTAGAAGAAATAATGATTTGTCTTTGCTAGAAATATAGCTTGGTCCAATTTGTTATATATTCTAACAAAGTGCAGATTGGATTTTAACCTATTTAAAACATGTCATCAAAATTCTAAAATAAATCTTCATTAGGAAAAATAACTAAGGATGTTCCATAAATTATTTTAATTTTTTCAAAAAGATTCGAATTAGCTAGCTTTTCTCTTCTTTTTTTTCGGTTGAATTTTGAATTTTAAAGAGTCGAAATTGTTTCAAAATAAAATTTTCATTTTTTTCCTGTTTTCTCCTCTTTTAAACCAATTAAGTGTTTTATTTCATCATTTATTCTCTACAAAAAAAACTATATTATATATATATATATATATATATATATATATATATACACATACACATATATCTATATATAACATATATATATATATATATATATATATATATATATATATATATATATATATATATATATATATATATATATATATATATATATATATATATATACACACACACACATACACACAATAGATTTATTTATTAAAGGTAAATTGAGGAAATTGGCTATTTCTGGCAATGTATTTAAGTGTGTATCAAACTGGTAGCCCTTCGCATTAATCAGTACCCAAGAAGTAGCTCTTGGTTTCAAAAAGGTTGGTGACCCCTGCACTAGCTTATCTAAGATAGATCGATAGGTCGTGAGTAGATATGTCCGATAATATCGGACTGCCGATATTATCGGCCGATAAATGCTTTAAAAAGTAATATTGGAAATTATCGGTATCAAAAAGTAAAAAGTAAAATTTATGACTTTTTAAAAGGCCACTGTACAGAGTGGTACACGGACGTAGGGAGAAGTACAGAGCAGTTGCGTCTCGCAGAAAATCTCCCGGGGCAACCGTTTTCCCGAATTTCTCCCGATTTCCGTCCAGACAACAATATTGGGGGCGTGCCTTAAGAGGAACTGCCTTTGCGTGCCAGCCCAATTACACAATATCAATGGCTTTTCACACACATGAGTAAATGCAAAGCATACTTGGTCAACAGCCATACAGGTCACACTGCGGCTGGCCGTATAAACAACTTTAACACTGTTGCAAATATGCGCCACACTGTGAACCCACACCAAACAAGAATGACAAACACATTTCGGGAGAACATCCGCACCGTGAGCCAAAACCTCCTTCCATCAGTGAGAGCTTTGAATGGTTGACCAAATACTTATTTTCCACCATCATTTACAAATACATTCTTAAAAATTCCTAGATTTTTTCCCCCACATTCTGTCTCTCACAGTTGAAGTGTAACTATGATGAAAATTACAGACCTCTGTCATCATTTTAAGTGGGAGAACTTGCACAATCGCTGGCTGACTAAATACTTTTTTGCCCCACTGTAAATAAGGGGTAACCAGACCGAGAAGTGATTAATAAATTAAACCATACATGGAGGAAATCTGCGTACTGATAAAGATGGACAGTTTGCCTTTGCATACAAAGTGGTCGAGGTTGCCACAACCAGTAATTAAACTTAACTCACAGTATTCAGTTTTTTCAAACGAGTGTCAGGTGCATTCACAAAATGCAAGTATAAAAGTGGCAAGTAGTAATACTTGCTCCCAGCTGCTTCCGAGCAAATCGTTACAACCGGCTGTCGACTCTGCGCATAAACCGTGTCTGAAATGGTCTCAGAGGTGAGTCGTGGACATTTTACAGAAAACCATAACACAACAACGTTAAGCAACAAGGCAAGGAACCGAAACAAGGCAGTGGAACCCCTTTCACTTACTCTTCCGACTTCCGTTGAGAACATACACTATATTGCCAAAAGTCTTTGTATTCGGCCACCCGTCCAAGTGATCAGAATCAGGTGTCCTAAAATGAAGCACTTAAAGGCCTACTGAAAGCCACTACTAGCGACGACGCAGTCTGATAGTTTATACATCAATGATGAAATATTAACATTGCAACACATGCCAATACGGCCGGGTTACCTTACTAAAGTGCAATCTTAAATTTCGCGCCGAAAAAGCCTCGGTATGATGTCACGGATTGTAGAGGACATTTTGTGCCAGCATCGTTCCCAGCTATTAAGTCGTCTGTTTACATCGCGAAATTCCACAGTATTCTGGACGTCTGTGTTGGTTAATTTTTCGCAATTTGTTCACTGAACAATGGAGACATCAAAGAAGAAAGCTGTAGGTGGGAAGCGGTGTATTGCGGCCGGCTTTAGCGACACAAACACAGCCGGTGTTTCATTGTTTACATTCCCGAAAGATGGCAGTCAAGCTTTACTATGGAACAGAGATGTCAAGCGAACACGGTTGGATTGGATTGGATTAGACCACAGACACAAAAGTACTGTGTATTATGTGTATTAATAAATAACATTTTACCATTTTGTATTCACGGTGGCAGAGGGGTTAGTGCGTCTGCCTCACAATACGAAGGTCCTGCAGTCCTGGGTTCAAATCCAGGCTCGGGATCTTTCTGTGTGGAGTTTGCATGTTCTCCCCGTGAATGCGTGGGTTTCCTCCGGGTACTCCGGCTTCCTCCCACTTCCAAAGACATGCACCTGGGGATAGGTTGATTGGCAACACTAAATTGGCCCTAGTGTGTGAATGTGAGTGTGAATGTTGTCTGTCTATCTGTGTTGGCCCTGCGATGAGGTGGCGACTTGTCCAGGGTGTACCCCGCCCTCCGCCCGACTGTAGCTGAGATAGGCGCCAGTGCCCCCCGCAACCTCGAAAGGGAATAAGCGGTAGAAAATGGATGCATGGATGAATGGCATTCTGTATTCTGAAGGCGATCTATGTCGTGTGCTACTCGAGCATCAATATCAGCAGCGTCCTCCTGACCGTCACCGTTGGGTTCAAAGCGGTATGGCTCTATCCCTTGTTGCGGTTGGTCCTGCCACGGCGCCTCTCCCCTATCTGATTCTATCCCACTGCCCTCTAGTCCTTTTTTTCTTCTTTTTTTCTAGTCCTTCACTCTCACTTTCCTCATCCACGAATCTTTCATCCTCACTCAAATTAATGGGGACATCGTCGCTTTCTCAGTCCGAATCGCTCTCGCTGCTGGTGGCCATGATTGTAAACAATGTTCAGATGAGAGGAGCTCCACAACCCGTGACATCACGCGCACATCGTCTGCTACTTCCGGTACAGGCAAGGCTTTTTTATTAGCGACCAAAAGTTGCGAAATTTATCGTCGATGTTCTCTACTAAATCCTTTCAGCAAAAATATGGCAATATCACGAAATGATCAAGTATGACACATAGAATGGACCTGCTATCCCCGTTTGAAAAAGAAAATCTAATTTCAGAAGGCTTTTAAGCATGGAGACTGTTTCTCCAAACATTTGTGAAAGAATGGGCCGCTCTCAGTGATTTCCAGCGTGGAACTCTCATAGGATGCCACTTGCGCAAAAAAATCCAGTCATGAAATGTCCATCCATCCATTTCCTACCGCTTATTCCCTTTTGGGGTCGCTGGCGCCTATCTCAGCTACAATGGGGCGGAAGGCGGGGTACACCCTGGACAAGTCGCCACCTCATCGCAGGGCCAACACAGATAGACAGACAACATTCACACTCACATTCACACACTAGGGCCAATTTAGTGTTGCCAATCAACCTATCCCCAGGTGCATGTCTTTGGGTGAAATTTCCTCACCCCTAAATATTCCAAAGTCAACTGTCGGCTTTATTATGAGAAAGTGGAAGAGTTTGGGAACAACAGCAACTCAGCCACCAAGTGGTAGACCAGGTAAACTGACAGGGAAGCGCATAGTGCAAAGACTTTCTGCACAGTCAGTTGATACAGAGCTCCAAACTTCATGTGACCTTCCAATTAGCCCACGTACAGTACGCAGAGAGCTTCATGGATCGGGTTTCCATGGCCGAGCAGCTGCATCTAAGCCATACATCACTAAGTCCAATGCAAAGCGTGGGTAAAGCACGTCGTCACTGGACTCTAGAGCAGTGGAGACGTGTTCTCGAGAGTGACGAATCACGCTTTACCATCTGGCAATCTGATGGACGAGTCTGGGTTTGGAGGTTGCCAGGAGAACGGTAAATTTCCGACTGCATTGTGCTGAGTGTGAAATTGGGTGGAGGAGGAATTATGGTGTGGGGTTGTTTTACAGGAGTCGGGCTTGGCCCCTTAGTTCCGGTGAAAGGAACTTTGCATGCTCCAAGATACCAAAACATTTTTGGACAATTCCATGCTGCCAACCTTGTGGGAACAGTTCTTCCAACATGACTGTGCACCAGTGCACAAGGCAAGGTCCATAAAGACATGGATCAAATCATCCATCCATCCGTTTTCTACCGCTTATTCCCTTTCGGGGCCGCGGGGGGTGCTGGCGCCTATCTCAGCTACAAATCAAATTTATTTAGTGAAGTGAATTATATTTATATAGCGCTTTTCTCAAGTGACTCAAAGCGCTTTACATAGTGAAACCCAATATCTAAGTTACATTTAAAGCAGTGTGGGTGGCACTGGGAGCAGGTGGGTAAAGTGTCTTGCCCAAGGACACAACGGCAGTAACTAGGATGGCACAAGCGGGAATCGAACCTGCAACCCTCAAGTTGCTGACACGGCCACTCTACCAACCGAGCTATGGCGCCCCACATTTAAAATTTACCACTGGGGTAGGCAAAGTGCTGTACAATGGACAGGTTAAAAGATAATACGAGGACCGAGCAAACAACAAAACATGATAAAAAAATAAAAATAAAACATAAAAACAGGTTGACAGCAGGTGTATAATGGGGAGCCATTGCAGGATGGATATCACTTAGTGTTAAAAGCCAAGGAACAAAAGTATGTTTTTAAGAGAGATTTAAAAACAGGACGAGAGGAGGCTTGTCTAACACGGTTTTGTGGGTGGTCTTATTTACAGTGGGGCAAAAAAGTATTTAGTCAGCCAATGGTGCAAGTTCTCCCACTTAAAATGATGACAGAGCTCTGTAATGTTCATCATATGTACACTTCAACTGTGAGAGACAGAATGTGGGAAAAAAATCCAGGAATTCACATTGTAGGAATTTTAAAGAATTTATTTGTAAATTATGGTGGAAAATAAGTATTTGGTCAACCATTCAAAGCTCTCACTGATGGCTCAAAATCTCACGATACATGGCCCCGTTCATTCTTTCCTTAACACGGATCAATCATCCTGTCCCCTTAGTAGAAAAACAGCCCCAAAGCATGATGTTTCCACCCCCATGCTTCACAGTAGGTGTGGTGTTCTTGGGATGCAACTCAGTATCCTTCTTCTTCCAAACACGACAAGTTGAGTTTATACCAAAAAGTTCTATTTTGGTTTCATCTGACCACATGATATTCTCCCAATCCTCTGCTGTATCATCCATGTATCCATTTTGGTATAAACTCAACTTGTCGTGTTTGGAGGCTTGTCTAACACTCAGAGGTAGGTCGTTCCAGGTTGTTTAGACATTTAAAAGCAAATAGAAGGAGTTTAAAATTGATTCGATAACGCACAGGGAGCCAGTGAAGGGACGCTAATATAGGGGTGATGTGCTCACGTCTTCGGGGGTGTGTTAACAGACGAGCAGCAGAGTTCTGCACGAGCTGCAGGCCGGCGAGGGAGGCGTGGCTAATGCCGACATACAGAACATTGCAGTAGTCTAAACCATTCGAGATAAAGGCGTAAATTAATTTCAAGGTCATTTTCGCTATTTGGCATAATTGATAAAAGCTTTTTTGAACGACGCTGCCGATTTTTTTTTTTTATTTAAAATCTGAGTCGAACTTTACCCCCGGGTTTGTGACACAGTCGCTGAGATACGGGGTCAGAGTGCCGATGGATGACAGAGTCCGTTGTGGATGAACTTGACTGGCCAGCACAGAGTCCTGACCTGAACCCGATAGAACACCTTTGGGATGCTGATTTGTTTTTCGAGTTTAAAATCCGAGTCGAACTTTACCCCCGGGTTTCTGACACTGTCGCTGAGATACGGGGTCAGAGTGCCGATGGATGACAGAGTCCGTTATGGATGAACTTAACTGGCCAGCACAGAGTCCTGACCTGAACCCGATAGAACACCTTTGGGATGCTGATTTGTTTTTCGAGTTTAAAATCCGAATCGAACTTTACCCCCGGGTTTGTGACACAGTCGCTGAGATACGGGGTCAGAGTGCCGATGGATGATAGAGTCCGTTGTGGATGAACTTGACTGGCCAGCACAGAGTCCTGACCTGAACCCGATAGAACACCTTTGGGATGCTGATTTGTTTTTCGAGTTTAAAATCCGAATCGAACTTTACCCCCGGGTTTGTGACACAGTCGCTGAGATACGGGGTCAGAGTGCCGATGGATGACAGAGTCCATTGTGGATGAACTTGACTGGCCAGCACAGAGTCCTGACCTGAACCCGATAGAACACCTTTGGGATGAATTAGAACGGAGACTGAGAGCCAGGCCTTTTCTACCAACGACAATATGTGACCTCACCAATTCCTACAAACACACTTCGCAACCCTTGTGGACAGCCTTCCGAGAAGAGCTGAAGCTGTAATAGCTGCAAAAGGTGTACAGACATCATATTGAACCCTATGGGTTAGCAATGGGATGGCACTTCAAGGTCATATGTGAGTCAAGGCAGGTGGCCAAATACTTTTGACAATATAGTATACAAACCCCGTTTCCATATGAGTTGGGAAATTGTGTTAGATGTAAATATAAACAGAATACAATGATTTGCAAATCATTTCCAACCCATATTCAGTAGTAAATATGCTACAAAGACAACATATTTGATGTTCAAACTGATAAACATCTTTTTTATTTGCAAATAATCATTAACTTTAGAATTTGATGCCGGCAACACGTGACAAAAAAGTTGGGAAAGGTGGCAATAAATACTGATAAAGTTGAGGAATGCTTATCAAACACCTAGGCTAATTGGGAACAGGTGGGTGCCATGATTGGGTATAAAAGCAGCTTCCATGAAATGCTAAGTAATTCACAAACAATGATGGGGTGAGGGTCACCACTTTGTAAGCAAATTGTCGAAAAGTTTTAGAGCAACATTTCTCAACGAGCTATTGCAAGGAATTTAGGGATTTTACCATCTACGGCCCGTAAAATTATCAAAAGTTTCAGAGAATCTGGAGAAATCACTGCACGTAAGCGATGATATTACGGACCTTTGATCCCTCAGGCGGTACTGCATCAAAAACCGACAGTGTGTAAAGGATATCACCACATGGGCTCAGGAACACTTCAGAAAACCACTGTCAGTAACCACAGTTGGTCGCTACATCTGTAAGTGCAAGTTAAAACCCTACTATGCAAAGCAAAACCCATTTATCAACAACACAAAGGAACGCCGCCGGCTTCGCTGGGCCCGAGCTCACCTAAGATGGACTGATGCAAAGTGGAAAAGTGTTCCGTGGTCTGACGAGTCCACATTTCAAATTATATTTGGAAACCGTGGACGTGGTGTGCTCCGGAACAAAGAGGAAAATAACCATCCCGATTGTTATAGGCGCAAAGTTCAAAAGCCAGCATCTGTGATGGTATGGGGGTGTATTAGTGCCCAAGGCATGGGTAACTTCCACATCTGTGAAGGCACCATTAATGCTGAAAGGTCCATACAGGTTTTGGAACAACATATGTCGTCATCCAAGCAACGTTTTCATGGACGCCCCTGCTTATTTCAGCAAAACAATGTCAGGCCACGTGTTACAACAGCGTGGCTTCGTGGTAAAAGAGTGCGGGAACTTTCCTGGCCCGCCTACAGTCCAGACCTGTCTCCCATCGAAAATGTGTGGCGCATTATGAAGCGCAAAATATGACAACAAGACCCCGGACTGTTGAACAACTTAAGCTGTACATCAAGCAAGAATGGTAAAGAATTCCACTTTCAAAGCTTCAACAATTAGTTTCCTCAGTTCCCAAACGTTTACTGAGTGTTGTTAAAAGAAAATGTAATGTAACACAGTGGTGAACATGCCCTTTCCCAACTACTTTGAAACGTGTTGCAGCCATGAAATTCTAAGTTAATTATTATTTGCAAAAAAGTTTATGAGTTTGCACATCAAATATCTTGTCTTCGTAGTGAATTCAACTGAATATGGGTTGAAAAGGATTTGCAAATCATTGTATTCGGTTTATATTTACATCTAACACAATTTCCAGCAGTCACTTTCATTGTCGCTTAACGTTGTGTTGTGAAGTTGTTGTGACCCTTCACTGCCACCATATTCATCAGGCAGATTGGAAGCCAAACATGAAAAAAGGTCTGGTGTTAAAAGATTAGGCCTTGACAAGTAATAAACAAGTCGTCTCGCACACTGTTATGGTGTTTGTTGGGTTCGAAAACAACGTTTTAGGAACTGAGTTCAACCAATCAGCGGTCGGGTCAACCACACGGTTGCTGGAACATTTTGAAAGTCCCACCTTTTTAGTGGAAATTGTTGCATCAGACCAGTCTCCCTCTCAGGGAATAAAAAACAGTGGTCAATGCCAAATTCTTTCAGATGACATATGTTGAGTAAGAAGGATCATCAAGATAGAATAGCAATATTATCAAGTTTTTACTAGAGTTGTAGGAGACCAGCCTTACAATGCGTTAATAGCGGCATCAAGAAGCGGTCTGAAAATCAAAAACGGGAAAAGTCAGCTTATTTAGTACGAAAACGGCCCCATCTTGCCCAGAAATAAATACAGCCTGATTATTCCAAACCGATAAGGCCTCCTCCACAGAAAAGGGAATATGTTATACCCCGACGCGGATAGTACGCCACCTTCTGTCATGGCAGAGTTGCAGCTTACTGCGAGGTTTGTTCCCCCGGGATGCAAACGGATGACTCCGGACAGAACTTGCAGGTAGGAACATGATTTATCCATCCTTCCATTTCCTACCGCTTATTCCCTTTTGGAGTATCTATCTCAGCTACAATCAGGTGGAAGGCAGGGTACACCCTGGACAAGTCGCCACCTCATCGCAGGGCTAACACAGATAAACAGACAACATTCACACTCACATTCACACACTAGGGCCAATTTATTTTTACCAATCAACCTATCCCCAGGTGCATGTCTTTGGAAGTGGGAGGAAGCCGGAGTACCCGGAGGGAACCCACGCATTCACGGGGAGGACATGCAAACTCCACTCAGAAAGATCCCGAGCCTGGGATTGACCCCAGGACTGTAGGACCTTCGTATTGTGAGGCAGACGCACTAACCCCTCTTCCACCGTGTACATGATTTAATCTTGATAAAAGAATCGAAGAGGTACAAAACAGAAAACAACCCACGGACCAAGGTGCCGATAGCACTTGAAGCTAAACTTAGCATGAGTTAGGAGGCAAGCCAAAAACTTTCGTAACAGCAGCGTGAAGCAAAACAAAGAAGCCGGGACGAGTGACCGGCATAAGCAGGCTTAAATAGTGTCTCTTGATTACAAACGGGTGAGTGTCCCGAACAACAGAGGCAGGTGAAAATCATAAGTAACTCAGGAGGTGCACAAACAGGAAGTAAAAGAGTCCAAAACAAACAGAAAACACAAAACATGATCTGGACGACAGGATCATGACACCTTCAAGGTGAAACAAAGAGTTTACTAATGGACACAACATAAAGACCCAAAGTGTTCACATGGGAACATATTATCTGCTTTAAACATGACTATGGATTAAGAAAGAACACTTTGAAATATATAATTCGCACAAAATGCAGGGGGAACCTTAGTTACCCAGGAAAATGGGTATCAGTTCCTACCATACTTGCCAACCTTGAGACCTCCGATTTCGGGAGGTGGGGGGCGTGGTTAAGAGGGGAGGAGTATATTTACAGCTGTTGTGTGCGCAGTTGTTCACTGCACTCTCTAAAAGCCGTAGATGTTATTGTCACATGTGCATGATTGATTGATACTTTTATTAGTAGATTGCACAGTACAGTACATATTCCGTACAATTGACCACTAAATGGTAACACCCGGATACGTTTTTCAACTTGTTTAAGTCCATGTGAATCAATTCATGGTACAAATATATACTATCAGCATAATGCAGTCATCACACAAGTTAATCATCATAGTAGATACATTAAATCATTTACATTATTTACAATCCGGGGGGTGAGATGAAAAGCTTTGGTTGATATCAGTTTTTCAGTCATCAACAATTGCATCAACAGATAAATGTGTAGGTGTGACTTAGTAGGATATGTACAGCGAGCAGAGAACATAGTGAGTTCAGATAGCATAAGAACAAGTATATACATTAGAAGTACATTCGATTATTTACATTAGGTTATTTACAATCCGGGGAGATGGGATGTGAATGGAGGAGCGTATTAGTAAAGGGTTGAAGTTACCTGGAGGTGTTGTGGTGCATGTAAAGTAGATGGCAGTATTGTCCTGTTTCAGAGTGTCACAACATTGCTGTTTACGGCAGACAAACTGCTTTACGGTAGACGAAAACGTGACTGCTGTTGTTGTGTGTTGTTAATAAACCCACATAAGAAACCAAAAACTGGCCCTTGATCATTCTAAAGTTATGACGTCATTGGGCCGACACGCTGCATGGAGCTGGAGGGGGCCGTGGCTTCTAGCTCCGCCTGAATTTTGGGAGAGGCGCTGAATTTCGGGAGTCTCCCGGAAAATCCGGGAGGGTTGGCAAGTATGGTTCCTACTGATTGGCCTTAAAAGTAATTACTCTCAGTTATTAATGAAGATCCATTTCTTGTTTGCTTTTAAACATATGCAAATCAGTTGAAATTGGGCCGCTAACTAACTAGCTAACCAATTAACGAACCGACTACCCACTCCCTCTAGTGACAACCTGATCCTGCGTCTAGCGAAGGCCGCGGGTGAAGTGTTGGGAAAAACCCACGACGAGCTGATGTACGCCTTCGGAGTCTACATGGTGAAGAGGATCGGGAACTACGGCTATGAGCGGATCCTGAAGGTCCTCCAAAGACAGAGCAATAAGTCTTCTACTCTCTGATCACATTAGCGCCATACCCGGTCTTTGATGTTTGCAGGTTTTGGGACGAAACGTCCGCGACTTCATCAACGAACTGGACAACCTGCACGAGTACTTCCGCTTCTCCTTCCCCAAAGTCCAGCCGCCGAGCTTCTGCGTGGAGGAGGAGTGCGAGACCAGCTTGACGCTGCACTACCGCAGCACCCGCAAGGGCTTCACGCAGTTTGTCAAAGGTGACGTCACAGCTGAGGTGTCGGACCTTACTGACGAGGACATGACACCCACCTCCAAATCTCACCCGACTCATCAGCTCCTGGGCACTAATCAGAAACCTATTTATTCCACAATCAGTCTGGCTTCCTCTGATTAGTGTTCGGGACGCTCACCTGCTCCTGGGCACTAATCAGAAACCTATTTATTCCACAATCACTCTAGCTTCCTCTGATTAGTGTTCGGGACGCTCACCAGCTCCTGGACACTAATCAGAGAGCTATTTATTCCACAGTCTGGCTTCCTTTAATAAGTGTTTGGGACACTCACCTGCTCCTGGGCACTAAACAGAGACTTATTTATTCCACAATCAGTCTGGCTTCCTCTAATAAGTGTTCAATACGCTCCCCATCTCCTGGGCACTAAACAGAGACGTATTTATTCCACAATCACTCCAGCTTCCTCTGATTAGTGTTCGGGACGCTCACCTGCTCCTGGGCACTAATCAGAGACCTATTTATTCCACAATCAGTCTGGCTTCCTTTAATTAGTGTTCGGGACGCTCACCTGTTCCTGGGCACTAATCAGAGACCTATTTATTCCACAATCAGTCTGGCTTCCTCTTAATTATTGTTCGGGACGCTCACCTGCTCCTGGACACTAATCAGAGAGCTATTTATTCCACAATCAGTCTGGCTTCCTTTAGTTATTGTTCGGGACGCTCACCTGCTCCTGGGCACTAATCAGAGAGCTATTTATTCCACAGTCTGGCTTCCTTTAATAAGTGTTTGGGACACTCACCTGCTCCTGGGCACTAAACAGAGACTTATTTATTCCACAATCAGTCTGGCTTCCTCTAATAAGTGTTCAATACGCTCCCCATCTCCTGGGCACTAAACAGAGACGTATTTATTCCACAATCACTCCAGCTTCCTCTGATTAGTGTTCGGGACGCTCACCTGCTCCTGGGCACTAATCAGAGACCTATTTATTCCACAATCAGTCTGGCTTCCTTTAATTAGTGTTCGGGACGCTCACCTGTTCCTGGGCACTAATCAGAGACCTATTTATTCCACAATCAGTCTGGCTTCCTCTTAATTATTGTTCGGGACGCTCACCTGCTCCTGGACACTAATCAGAGAGCTATTTATTCCACAATCAGTCTGGCTTCCTTTAGTTATTGTTCGGGACGCTCACCTGCTCCTGGGCACTAATCAGAGAGCTATTTATTCCACAATCACTCTAGCTTCCTCTGATTAGTGTTCGGGGCGCTCACCTGCTCCTGGACACTAATCAGAGAGCTATTTATTCCACAGTCTGGCTTCCTTTAATAAGTGTTTGGGACACTCACCTGCTCCTGGGCACTAAACAGAGACTTATTTATTCCACAATCAGTCTGGCTTCCTCTGATTAGTGTTCGGGACGCTCACCTGCTCCTGGGCACTAAACAGAGACGTATTTATTCCACAATCACTCTAGCTTCCTCTGATTAGTGTTCGGGACGCTCACCTGCTCCTGGGCACTAATTAGAGACCTATTTATTCCACAATCAGTCTGGCTTCCTTTAATTAGTGTTCGGGACGCTCACCTGTTCCTGGGCACTAATCAGAGAGCTATTCATTCCACAATCAGTCTGGCTTCCTTTAATTAGTGTTCGGGACGCTCACCAGCTCCTGGGCACTAATCAGAAACCTATTTATTCCACAATCAGTCTGGCTTCCTCTTAATTATTGTTCGGGACGCTCACCTGCTCCTGGACACTAATCAGAGAGCTATTTATTCCACAATCAGTCTGGCTTCCTCTGATTAGTGTTCGGGACGCTCACCTGCTCCTGGGCACTAATCAGAGAGCTATTTATTCCACAATCAGTCTGGCTTCCTCTGATTAGTGTTCGGGACGCTCACCTGCTCCTGGGCACTAATCAGAGACCTATTTATTCCACAATCAGTCTGGCTTCCTTTAATTAGTGTTCGGGACGCTCACCTGCTCCTGGGCACTAATCAGAGAGCTATTCATTCCACAATCAGTCTGGCTTCCTTTAATTAGTGTTCGGGACGCTCACCAGCTCCTGGGCACTAATCAGAAACCTATTTATTCCACAATCAGTCTGGCTTCCTCTTAGTTATTGTTCGGGACACTCACCTGCTCCTAGACACTAATCAGAGAGCTATTTATTCCACAATCAGTCTGGCTTCCTCTGATTAGTGTTCGGGACGCTCACCTGCTCCTGGGCATTAATCAGAGACCTATTTATTCCACAATCAGTCTAGCTTCTTCTGATTAGTGTTCGGGCGCTCACCTGCTCCTGGGCACTAATCAGAGAGCTATTTATTCCACAATCAGTCTGGCTACCTCTGATTAGTGTTTGGGACACTCACCTGCTCCTGGGCACTAGTCAGAGAGATATTTATTCCACAATCAGTCTGTCTTCCTCTAATTAGTGTTTGGGACGCTCACCTGCTCCTGGGCACTAATCAGAGACCTATTTATTCCACAATCAGTCTGGCTTCCTTGTTTGCATCACGCAACAGCTAACGACGGCTACAGTTTTTGATTCCTGTTCATATGATTACTCCCGCGCTGGCCTCCTCAGCTCGGCCCCCCTTGCTATCGGCACGCTTTTGTTTATCCTGCATTTCCCCGCATAATTTATGCAAATGAATCATTTCCTACCTGCACGCGATCTCCGGAGTTTTCCGTCTGCATCCCGGGAGAACCACCTCCGCATAACCATGCGACTAAGTGGTGACAGAGTCTTCATTATCTTTGGACCGGGATTGGCTTAGCTTCACTAGAAACTGAAACAGAAACAGAGAGAGTGGGATCTTTGTAAGTTCGATAAGACAACTAAATGTGTCCGAGAAGGAATAAAGAAAGCTGTAAAACAATTAGAAGCACACAGAAGCAGCGGTACTGAGAACACCGGACGTAAAGTCTGTGGGAACAGTTAGCTGGAAAATCTCCACTTTTCACGTTTGGTAGCTTAGCTGTCCCAATACTTATGTCCACATACTACTGCTGCATTAAATGTGCATGTGGTCGCCCCCTACAGGCCAACTCTCCCAGGTGGGCCGGCAGTTCTACAACACAGATATCGAAGTGGAGATCTTATCCAAAGAAGAGACAGAAAAGATGACATACGTGGTACGTACACTCAACTTTGACCCAACTTCCATTAAAATAGTAATGATTACATCAACTTCCAAGGGAGGCCAGTGGAGAGTATTTGTTGGAGGCGGATGTTTATTGGAGAATGACTAAATGCGGTGACAGAGCAGGGGTGTCCAAACATTTTAACTTGGGGGTCGTATTGGGCTAAAAAAAAAAATGTTGAGGGCCAAAAGTCGATATAATGTACAGTGGGGCAAAAAAGTATTTAGTCAGCCACCGATTGTGCAAGTTCTCCCACTTAAAATGATGACAGAGGTCTGTCATTTTCATCATAGGTACACTTCAACTGTGAGAGACAGAATGTGAAAAAAAAATCCAGGAATTCACATTGTAGGAATTTATTTGTAAATTATGGTGGAAAATAAGTATTTGGTCAACCATTCAAAGCTCTCACTGATGGCTCAAAATCTCACGATACATGGCCCCGTTCATTCTTTCCTTAACACGGATCAATCGTCCTGTCCCCTTAGCAGAAAAACAGCCCCAAAGCATGATGTTTCCACCCCCATGCTTCACAGTAGGTATGGTGTTCTTGGGATGCAACTCAGTATTCTTCTTCCTCCAAACACGACCAGTTGAGTTTATACCAAAAAGTTCTATTTCGGTTTCATCTGACCACATGTGATTCTCCCAATCCTCTGCTGTATCATCCATGTATCCATTTTGGTATAAACTCAACTCGTCGTGTTTGGAGGAAGAAGAATACTGAGTTGCATCCCAAGAACACCATACCTACTGTGAAGCATGGGGGTGGAAACATCATGCTTTGGGGCTGTTTTTCTGCTAAGGGGACAGGACGATTGATCCGTGTTAAGGAAAGAATGAATGGGGCCATGTATCGTGAGATTTTGAGCCATCAGTGAGAGCTTTGAATGGTTGACCAAATACTTATTTTCCACCATAATTTACAAATAAAATCTTTAAAATTCTTACAATGTTAATTCTTGGATTTTTTTTTTTCACATTCTGTCTCTCACAGTTGAAGTGTACCTATGATGAAAATTAGAGACCTCCGTCATCATTTTAAGTGGGAGAACTTGCACAATCGGTGGCTGACTAAATACTTTTTTGCCCCACTGTAAATAAGACCACCCACAAAACCGTGTTAGACAAGCCTCCTCTCGTCCTGTTTTTAAATCTCTCTTAAAAACATACTTTTGTTCCTTGGCTTTTAACACTAAGTGATATCCATCCTGCAATGGCTCCCCATTATACACCTGCTGTCAACCTGTTTTTATGTTTTATTTTTTATTTTTTTATCATGTTTTGTTGTTTGCTCGGTCCTCGTATTATCTTTTAACTTGTCCATTGTACAGCACTTTGCCCACCCCTGTGGTAAATTTTAAATGTGCTTTATAAATAAATTTGATTTGCCCCACAGTATACCAGTATTAGTATAGTACCGCGATACTAATGAATCATATTCGGTATTATACCGCCTCTCAAAAAGTACCGGTCATTTTCCCATCACGATTTGTAATGGATGGGTATAATTTTGATATTTTTCTATGGTGGACGTTTTTTTTTTTTTTATAATATCCACAAAGTCCAGAGACCATGTTTGTTTACATTTTGTATTGGTTGGATTTTTTTTTTTTTTTCACTATGACTAGGCAAGGTTGTTCGCATTCAGTCATATAAATAGATGCTGCACATTCCACACATAAAAAGTCATTGATCAGGAAGAACTCATTTTGTCCACCAGATTGTATCAAAATAGCTGCATTTAAAATGTTATACTTTAGAAATTGTTGAAATTTTCCTGCGGGCAAGATTTGTTACTAAACTCATGACGTCACTTGGGCCAATTTGAAGATGTGGGTGGGCCGCGTTTGGCCCACGGGCCGTATTTTGGACACACCTGCAGTAGAGAAACTGGTCACCATTGTCAGTGTGACCCCTGTTCACTCTTTGATTTAAAAGTTCTGATGTGCCACTTCTCTTTTGACCAGCACATCTTTAAAAAGGTAAGTACTGGTTTATCAATGACCAAATGAACACGATACTACCCATTAGGGTTGTACGGTATACCGGTATTAGTATAGTACCGCGATACTAATGAATCACGTCACGTCATGTCATTGCTGGTTTACGAGCATGTTCGGCAGCACACAATCACAGAGTATTTACAAATCCCGTTTCCATATGAGTTGGGAAATTGTGTTAGATGTAAATATAAACGGAATACAATGATTTGCAAATCCTTTTTAACCCATATTCAGTTGAATATGCTACAAAGACCACACTCAATAAATGTTTGGGAACTGAGGAAACTAATTGTTGAAGCTTTGAAAGTGGAATTTTTTCCCATTCTTTTTCTATGTAGAGCTTCAGTCGTTCCGCTGTCGTATTTTACGCTTCATAATGTGCCACACATTTTTGATTAGAGACAGGTCTAGACTGCAGGAGGGCCAGGAAAGTACCCGCACTCTTTTTTACGAAGCCACGCTGTTGTAACATGTGGCTTGGCATTGTCTTGCTGAAATAAGCAGGGGCGTCCATGATAACGTTGCTTGGATGACAACATATGTTGCTCCAAAACCTGTATGGACCTTTCAGCATTAATGGTGCCTTCACAGATGTGTAAGTTACCCATGCCTTGGGCACTAATGCACCCCCATACCATCACAGATGCTGGCTTTTGAACTTTGCGTCTATAACAATCCGAATGATTATTTTCCTCTTTTTTCCGAAGGACACCACGTCCACAGTTTCCAAATATAAATTGAAATGTGGACTCGTCAGATCACAGAACACTTTTCCACTTTGCATCAGTCTCCCCAGCCACTTCGTCTGGCTCTTACCGGGGGATCCCGAGGCGTTCCCAGGCCAGCCGGGAGACATAGTCTTCCCAACGTGTCCTGGGTCTTCCCCGTGGCCTCCTACCGGTTGGACGTGCCCTAAACACCTCCCTAGGGAGGCGTTCGGGTGGCATCCTGACCAGATGCCCGAACCACCTCATCTGGCTCCTCTCGATGTGGAGGAGCAGCGGCTTTACTTTGAGTTCCTCCCGGATGGCAGAGCTTCTCACCCTATCTCTAAGGGAGAGACCCAAACTCATTTCGGCCGCTTGTACCCGTGATCTTATCCTTTCGGTCATGACCTAAAGCTCATGACCATAGGTGAGGATGGGAATGTAGATCGACCGGTAAATTGAGAGCTTGGCCTTCCGGCTCAGCTCCTTCTTCACCACAACGGTTCGGTACAACGTCCGCATTACTGAAGACGCCACACCGATCCGCCTGTCGATCTTACGATCCACTCTTCCCCCACTTGTGAACAAGACTCCTAGGTACTTGAACTCCTCCACTTGGGACAGGGTCTCCTCCCCAACCCGGAGATGGCACTCCACCCTGTTCCAAACGAGAACCATGGACTCGGACTTGGAGGTGCTGATTCCCATTCCGGTCGCTTCGCACTCTGCTGCGAACCGATCCAGTGAGAGCTGAAGATCCCGGCCAGATGAAGCCATCAGGACCACATCATCTGCAAAAAGCGGGGACCTAATCCCATGGCCACCAAACCGGAACCCCTCAACGCCTTGACTGCGTCTAGAAATTCTGTCCATATGAACCATCTAAGTCTAATACTAGATCTGACCATCTATGAGCATGGCTGACAGGTAAAATGTCTAAGACAAACCAAACAGTCCAGTTGCAATCGCTTGAATGCCCTGAGACTTGGATGAATAAGAACATCCATAGACATAAAGAACTGAACAAACATCCTCCAAGTCTGGTGATTCTATCATCTTTTCCAGGGCTTGTACAAAGACTACTTTGGTCTTTGGCTCTCGTTGCTGAAGTGTTTGGCTTTGTGCACCCTGCCTTGCTATGTCTAGGGAGGACAGGAATAAAGAAAGTGGTTTCACGAACGTTCCTTTCCTTGTTCAGGTCTATAAGATGAACTTTGACAATGCCGCCTTCAAGCACCGCATGCCCCAGCAAAAGACGGCACCAAGCTATGAGAAGCTTCCCATGAAGCGAGGTATCTTTTTTGACATGTTCCCCTTCAGCGTCATCTTCCGGCGCGACATGACCATGTACCGCATTGGCGACGGCCTCAAAGAGGTCTTCTCTGACCTCCAGGGCAAGAAGGTCAACGAGGAGTTCACTCTGGTCAGGCCGATGCTGGAGTTCAGTTGGGACAACGTGAGTGTTTGGTCAAACATCTTGTTTATCTACATCACAACTACTTTGCTCACATGAAACCTTGTCTTGCTCCTGACAGATCTACACCCACCTGAACAACGTCTTTGAGCTGGTCTCTAAAGCAGTGGTGGAGAGCAAACAAAAAGTCAACATTCCTAAACTGAACAAAGAGGAGCCCGAAGAAAAGGAGGAAAACGAGAAAGCCAAAAGGGAAGAAGAAAGAGGTACATCATTCTTACACTGAGTCCACACCGAGTCCAAAAGCCATACTGACTCCTGAGTCTTTGTCTCGTGTGAAGAACAAAAGTCAGTAGAGGAGATAAAGGGCACAGACCATGAGTACAGTAGTGCTCTGACTCAATACAACAGTTCTGCTAACTCTGGAGGCGAAGACATCGAGCTGCTGGCTTTCCAGACTGTCACAGGTCAGAACATCTTTCTCTCAAATAAATCTTACATCCTTTGTTTAGATGAAGATTAAGTAAACTGAAAAGCTCTTTTCCTCTCAGGCAAATGCAGTGAAACTATCTTTGAAGACATGCGGGAGCCCCCTAAAAAGCCTCTCCACCTGAAAGGCCAAATGAAGTATGTCCCCCAGTGGGATTCTCTCATCTTCCTGGGGACGCCCATGTAAGACCTCAGTCCATCCGTGCTTATGTCTTCACATGCCTACACCTTGGTCTCAAGCAGCCTCAAGTAAACCTCTTGTCCTCTCTCTGCAGCATTGAGACAGTGGAGGACATGATCAAGATGGGCGTCTACGTCAACGATTTGAATCTACACGACTCCAGCAGAGAGCTGATCCTGGCTGGCACGCAGCAGTCAGCTGAACTGCAGCTGGCCCTGGACCAGGTTCGGAAATGTCCATTGTCTGTGCTTATCCTGGATCGGGTCATAGAGCAAAAACCTCTTACAGATAAATACGCTTTTAATCTTGTAGGAACAACAGAAGTACGCTCAGCTGCAGGAAATCATAAAGAAGCTGGATGAAGAGAAGAAGAGAGGCGACTCCTTGCTGTACGCCATGATCCCTAAGGCTGTAGCCGACCGCCTCAGGAAGGGAATCACAGCTCTGGAAACATGTCAGGTACGTCATGGTGGACAGCTTCAAGAATCGACTGCTACCATCCGACGCGACATGGTGACCCCCGTGTGTTCCAGGTCTTCTCCGATGTGACCATCCTGTTCAGCGACGTGGTCAAGTTCAATGAGATCTGCATCCACATCACGCCCATGCAGGTGGTGGACATGCTCAACGAGATCTACATCGTCTTTGACACGCTCAGCGAGAAGCACAACGTTTACAAGGTTGGCTCCTCCCACCGTGACTACGTGTGACCCCCGAATGAACCCAATCCAAGAGTCCTCATTTGTTCCTGAGTCTTCATTTCAGCAAGAGTGGGACAAAAGAGTATTTAGTCAGCCACCCGTTGTGCAAGTTCTCCCACTTAAAATGATGACAGAGGTCTGTAATTTTCATCAACTGTGAGAGACAAAATGTAAGAAAAAAAATCCAGAAGTTCACATTGAAGGAATTTAAAAGAATTGAATTGTAAATTATGGTTAACCATTCAAAGCTCTCACTGATGGAAGGAGGTTTTGGCACAAAATCTCACGATACATGGCCCCATTCATTCTTTCCTTAACACGGATCAATTGTCCTGTCCCCTTAGCAGAAAAACAGCCCCAAAACACAATGTTTCCACCCCCATGCTTCACAGTAGGTGTGGTGTTCTTGGGATGCAACTCAGTATGTTATGCCCGTTTGATTGTGGACTATTACTGACACCTTGTGGCGATGGGAAATGCTGCGCGTCATTAGTTTGGCACTTCCGGTTTAGTTTAGGCCAGGGGTGCCCATTACGTCGATCGCGAGCTACCAGTCGACAGCGGGGGGTGTGTCAGTCGATCTCCAGCCAGGCTTTTAAAAAAAATAGACCTAAAAATGAGTGATCATCAATCTTCACCAAGACGGCACTTAAATGACATTCACGGTACCGGAGGGTCTTGTGAGATGACGCTGGCTGCTGCAAGATCATTATTATGAAAATATGACCGAGAGGAAGGCGAGAAACACTTTTTATTTCAACAGACTCTCGCGCCGTACCTTCCGTCAAAACTCTAAAGGCCGACTGCACATTTCCTATCTTCACAATAAAAGCCCTGCTTCATGCTGCCTGCGCTAACTAAATACAGAGTCTCGGAAAACTGGCGTGCACAAGCGATCCCTCTCTTATTTTGTTAGCGCAGGCAGCATGAAGCAGGGCTTTTATTGTGAAGATAGGAAATGTGCAGTCGGCCTTTAGAGTTTTGACGGAAGGGACGGCGCGAAAGTCTGTTGAAATAAAAAGTGTTTCTCGCCTTCCTCTCTGTCATTTTTTCATAATAATGAACTGGCAGCAGCCAGCGTCATCTCACAAGACCCTCGGGTGCCGTGAATGTCAATCAAGCAAGCTACGGAATTTGCCGCCAATGTTTTTCTTGCAAAGTGTATGGAAGCTGGATGAATTAGATGCCAAAAACCAACCACTTTCATGTGGTATTGTACAGAAAGGACAACTTTTTTTCTCCTCCATTTGAAAATGTGGGCGTTATCATCATTACTGTCTGATTCCAATCAATGCAAGTCATCAGAATCAGGTAATACACCAACTTATATTCTTGTCTTCGTGAAAGAAAGACATCTATATGTGTTACACATGCTTGTATTATCATTAAACACATTTAACTTGTTTACAAAAATGTCTCTTTCATAAATAAATAAATATAAATGATATATATAAATGAGGTAGATCCCCTCGAGTTGGTCAATTGAAAAGTAGCTCGCCTGCAGAAAAAGTGTGGGCACCCCTGGTTTACGATGTTAGTTCAGTTCACAAACAATGAGAAGTAGACGAGTTGTGTTAACTCTTACAAGCCTTGGAAAAGATAAGTCTGTAAGTAAACTGTTTAACTTGTTTATGTAACTCAATAAGTAAAGTGAATTAGATTTATATAGCGCTTTTTCTCTAGTGACTCAAAGCGCTTTACACAGTGAAACCCAATATCTGAGTTAAATTCAAACCAGTGTGGGTGGCACTGGGAGCAGGTTGGTAAAGTGTCTTGCCCAAGGACACAACGGCAGTGACTAGGTTGGCAGAAGCGGGAATCGAACCTGCAACCCTCAAGTTGCTGGCACCAACCGAGCTAAATCGCCCCTGTCGTCAGTAAAGGTGACTAAGGAATCTACTGTGAGTAAGCACATCTATACCTATAATAAACTATATTACTACAGTCTACAATACTAAAGTGGAAAGAGGCTAAATTTGTTAGTAAGATGAGTATTGAAAAACGATTTTTGTGCACTATTTTAATGAATGTTTGAGGATTTAAAACGGCATATTTCCACCATCGAAATAGTTTCAACCCCTCAGCAGTATTTGTTTGGTAATAATGCTGTATGTTTGTGTAAAGCTAATGTTTACATATTGTGTCTTACATTTCAGTTTGTTAGTTGAAGCATACAGCTTATACATTGTCATTGTGTGTATTTCAGTTTTACAAGAATAATAATAATAATAATACAAATAAAAATCCAGTGCAAGACAAAGCAAGATCAACAATAATAAAGAGCCTAAATAGATTAATCTGCTTTGGAACTTTATTAGAACGTCCCGGATTGGTTGTTAGCTGTCTAACCTCAACACATTCAGTGAGGGCAGAACTCAGTATTCTTCTTCCTCCAAACACGAACAGTTGAGTTTCTACCAAAAAGTTCTATTTTGGTTTCATCTGACCACATGACATTCTCCCAATCCTCTGCTGTATCATCCATGTATCCATTTTGGTAGAAACTCAACTTGTTGTGTTTGGAGGAAGAAGAATACTGAGTTGCAACCCAAGAACACCACACCTACTGCGAAGCATGGGGGTGGAAACATCATGCTTTGGGGCTGTTTTTCTGCTAAGGGGACAGGACGATTGATTTGTGTTAAGGAAAGAATGAATGGGGCCATGTATCGTGAGATTTTGAGCCATCAGTGAGAGCTTTGAATGGTTGACCAAATACTTATTTTCCACCATAATTTACAAATAAATTCTTAAAAATTCCTAGATTTTTTCCTGGTGAATGACCTGCAGAGAGCTGGGACCAAAGTAACAAAGGTTACCATCAGTAACACACTACGGCGACAGGGAATCAAATCCTGCAGAGCCAGATGTGTCCCCCTGCTTAAGCCAGTGCATGTCCAGGCCCGTCTGAGAGAACGTGGATGATACAGCAGAGGATTGGGAGAATGTCATGTGGTCAGATGAAACCAAAATAGAACTTTTTGGTATAAACTCAACTCGTCGTGTTTGGAGGAAGAAGAATACCGTGTTGCAACCCAAGAACACCATACCTACTGCGAAGCATGGGGGTGGAAACATCATGCTTTGGGGCTGTTTTTCTGCTAAGGGGACAGGACGATTGATCCGTGTTAAGGAAAGAATGAATGGGGCCATGTATCGTGAGATTTGGAGCCCAAACCTCCTTCCATCAGTGAGAGCTTTGAATGGTTGACCAAATACTTATTTTCCACCATCATTTACAAATAAATTCTTAAAAATTCCTAGATTTTTTCCCCCACATTTCGTCTCTCACAGTTGAAGTGTACCTATGATGAACATTACAGACCTCTGTCATCATTTTAAGTGGGAAAACTTGCACAATCGGTAGCTGACTAAACACTTCTTTGCCCCAACTTTGTGGAAACACAAAAAAAAAATGCTCTCACTCCCTCGGGTGCAGGTGGAGACAATCCGTGACGCCTACATGGTGGTGGCAGGCGTTCCCAACAAGACCACGTTCCATGCCCATCACATCTGCGACATGGCCTTGGACATGCTGAGCTCAATCGACCACTTGAAGGACCCGTCCACCGGGGACAATATTCAGATCCGAGTGGGTGAGTGGGCCGACTACTTCTGTGTGGATCGGGTCACTGCTGTCAGAGTTTTTAGTTCTGAATGAAACTTGCCGCAGGGATCCACTCGGGAATGGTGGTGGCCGGCGTGGTGGGTCTGAAGATGCCTCGCTATTGTCTCTTTGGAGACACCGTGAACACGGCCTCCAGGATGGAAAGCAATGGCGTGGTGACTCCACTAACCTTAAATACTCACTTTGTACAGCTAAACATGCTACATGCTAACATGATTGATCTAAATCAGGGGTCACCAACCCGGTGCCCGTAAGGACCAGATGAGTCGCCCGCTGCCTTGTTCTAAAAATAGCTCTAATAGCAGCACTTACCAGTGAGCTGCCTCTATTTTTTAAATGTTGTTTATTTACTAGCAAGCTGGTCTCGCTTTGCTTGACATTTTTTCATTCTAAGAGAGACAAAACTCAAATAGAATTTGAAAATCCAAGGAAATATTTTAAAGACTTGGTCTTCACTTGTTTAAATAAATTCATTTATTTGTTTAACTTTGCTTCTTATAACTTTTAGAAAGACAATTTTAGAGAAAAAAATACAACCTTGAAAATTATTTTAGAATTTTTAAACACATATACCTTTTTACCTTTTAAATAACTTCCTCTTCTTTCCTGACAATTTAAATCAATGTTCAAGTAATTTTTTTTTATTTTTATGGTAAAGAATAATAAATACATTTAAATTTAATTCTTCATTTTAGCTTCTGTTTTTTCAACGAAGAATATGTGTGATATATTTCTTCAACCTTATTATGATTAAAATAAAATAAAAAAATATTCTGGAAAACCTGTAGAATCAAATTTAAATCTTATTTCAAAATCTTTTGAATTTATTTTAAAATTTTTGAAGAAAATCTAGAAGAAATAATGATTTGTCTTTGCTAGAAATATACCTTGGACCAATTTGTTATATATTCTAACAAAGTGCAGATTGGATTTTAACCTATTTAAAACATGTCATTAAAATTTTAAAATGAATCTTAATCAGGAAAAATTACTAATGTTCAATAAATTATCTTTTTAATTTTTTCAAGAAGATTCAAATTAGCTAATATTTTTCTTCTTTTTTTTTCGGTTGAATTTTGAATTTTAAAGAGTCGAAATTGAAGATAAACTATGTTTCAAAATGTAATTTTCATTTTTTTTCCCTGTTTTCTCCTCTTTTAAACCATTCAATTAAGTGTTTTCATCATTTATTCTCTACAAAAAACCTTCCGTAGAAGGAAAAAAAATGTAAGACATTCCGGAATGACAGACAGAAATACCCCTTTTTTTAAATGTATCCGTTTCTATATATATTTATTGTAAGAAATCATTCAGATGATCAGTGTTTCCACAAAGATAAATATCATTAATTATTAATAATAACATAGTTAAAGGTAAATTGAGCAGATTGGCTTTTTCTGGCCATTTATTTAAGTGTGTATCAAACTGGTAGCCCTTCGCATTAATCAGTACCCAAGAAGTAGCTCTTGGTTTCAAAAAGGTTGGTGACCCCTGGACTAAATGGATAATGAGAGGGAGATCTAGTGTAATTGTGTTTGTGTGTGTGTGTGTGTGTGTGTGTGTGTGTGCAGGGCATGCAGATACACATCAGTCAGACCACCAAAGACCACCTGGAACACGAGCCCTACAGCATAGAAGAGAGGGGCAAAATCTTTGTCAAGGCAACAACCTTCTCCTTGCTCTAATCTTTATAACGGAAGATTGGTTAAAGTTTGAAGTAGCATTTCAAGTGTAAAACCTGCTCAGAGGCCTTGTGGTTAGAGTGTCCGCCCTGAGATCGGTAGGTCGTGAGTTCAAACCCCGGCCGAGTCATATCTAAGACTATAAAAATGGGGACCCGTTACCTCCCTGCTTGGCACTCAGCATCAAGGGTTGGAATTGGGGGTTAAATCACCAAAATAATTCCTGAGCGCGGCCATCGCTGCTGCTCACTGCTCCCCTCACCTCCCAGGGGGTGAACACAGGGATGGGTCGAATAATTTAATTTCGCCACACCTAGTGTGTGCGTGACTGTCAGTGGCACTTTAACTTTAAAAAGAAGTTCACTGCGGTGAATGCATTGGCTAACGCAGTGTTTTTCAACCACTGTGCCGCGGCACACTAGTGTGCCGTGAGATACAGTCAGGTGTGCCGTGGGAGATTATCTAATTACACTGATGTGGGTTAAAAACATTTTTTTGCAAACCAGTAATTCTATTTTGCAAATGATGTGTTGTTGAGTGTCGGTGCGGTCTTACATATCAGTAGGTTTGAGCAGGTAGCTAATTGCTTTGTAGATGTGGGAAACAGCGGGAGGCAGGGTGCAGGTAAAAAAGGTGTCTAATGCTTAAACCAAAAATATACAAAAGGCGAGTGCCCCTAAGAAAAGGCATTGAAGCTTAGGGAAGGCTATGCAGAACGAAACAACAAAAGAACCGGCTAGAAAAATGAAAAAAACTCAATGCTGGACGACAGCAAAGACTTACTGCGGCGCAAATATGGCCTCCACAATGTACATCCGAACATGACTATCAACAATGTCCCCACAAAGAAGGATATAAACAACATAAATATTCTTGATTGCTAAAACAAAGTAGATGCGGGAAATATCGGTCAAAGGAAGACACGAAACTGCCAAAAAAAAGAGAAAAAGCCAGCAAAATAGGAGCGCGAGACAACAGGAAAACAGCAAAAACGTCCGAACAAGTCAGGGTGTGACGTGACAGGTGGTGACAGTACACCTACTTTGAGACAAGAGCTATAGTGATACATAGTTGGATATGCTTTAAAGGGGAACATTATCACCAGACTTATGTAAGCGTCAATATATACCTTGATGTTGCAGAAAAAAAGACCATTTGTTTTTTAAACCGATTTCCGAACTCTAAAAGAGTGAATTTGGCGATTTAAACGCCTTTCTATTGTTCGCTGTCGGAGCGATGACCTTTCACCCGTGACGTCACAAAAGGGATTAATCCGCCATTTTCTCAAACACATTACACACACCAAGTCAAATCAGGTCTGTTATTTTCCGTTTTTTCGACTGTTTTCCCGTACCTTGGAGACATCATGTTGTCGGAGCGTGTAACAACACGATCAGGGACGGATTCAAGTTGACTTACGTGGAGTGTGCATCGATTAGCACGGCATGCTAATCGATGCTAACATGCTATTTAGGCTACATATTGCATCATTATGCCTCATTTGTAGCTATATTTGCATCCAGCCTTTCCCTCCACCCACATTTAATGCCAAACAAACACATACCAATCGACAGATTCAAGTTGCACCAGTGGTCAAAAGATGCGAAAGTCCCTGGTTTGTTCTGCACATTTTACCGACGATGGCGATGCTACGACAGAGATGTGTGGATATCCTGCGACACTCAAAGCAGATGCGTTTCCAGCGATAAAGTCAACAAAATCACAAAGGTGAGTTTTGTTGATGTTATTGACTTATGTGCTAATCAGACATATTTGGTCACGGCATGACTGCCAGCTAATTGATGGTAACATGCTATTTAGGCTAGCTGCATGTACATTTGTAGCTATATTTGCATCCAGCCTTTCCCTCCACCCACATTTAATGCCAAACAAACACATACCAATCGACAGATTCAAGTTGCACCAGTATCAAAAATGCGAACGTCCCTCGTTGGTTCTGCACATTTTACCGACGATAGCGATGCTACGACAGAGATGTGTGGATATCCTGCGACACTCAAAGCAGACGCATTTCCAACGATAAAGTCAACAAAATCACAAAGGTGAGTTTTGTTGGCGTTATTGACTTATGTGCTAATCAGACATATTTGGTCACGCCATGACTGCCAGCTAATCGATGCTAACATGCTATTTAGGCTAGCTGCATGTACATTTGTAGCTATATTTGCATCCAGCCTTTCCCTCCACCCACATTTAATGCCAAACAAACACATACCAATCGACGGATTTAAGTTGCTCCAGTGGTCAAGAGATGCAATCGTTGGTTAGAAGGCGATCGCCGAATTCGTCGTCGGTTCCTTTGTCCGTCGTGATATAGCTCAATAGCTTCAGTTTCTTCTTCAATTTCGTTTTCGCTATCTGCCTCCACACTCCAACCATACGTTCCAATACATGCGTAATCTGTTGAATCGCTTAAAATCCGAGTCTGAATCCGAGCTAATGTCGCTATATCTCGCTGTGCTATCCGACATGTTTGTTTGTATTGTCATCACTATGTGACGTCACAGGAAAATGGACGGGTGGATTTACAAATAGCGAAAATCAGGCACTTTAAAGCCTTTTTTCGGGATATTCCATGATGGGTAAAATTTTGAAAAAGCCACTGGGAACTGATTATTGGTTTTAACCCTTCTGAAATTGTGATAACGTTCCCCTTTAAAGTCATATCCAACAATTGCGACAACGATTTTTTTACTGTTAAGTCAACTGAGTTTTCTTTTTTAATGATTTCTGTTGGTGGTGTGCCTCTGTATTTTTTCAACACAAATAATGTGCCTCGGCTCAAAAAAGGTTGAAAAACCCAGGGCTAACGTATATTTGCTAATGTGCTGTAGGGTAAAGGCTACATGAAGACTTACTGGCTGAAGGGAAAGAAAGATCTTTCCTTCAAGACTCCAGCTGAGCTGCGATACAGCAGCGAGCAGAAGGACTCGGAGGACAAAAGTTCAAATGGGTGAGAAGATAATGAAGTAGATCTTCTCTGCATTTTATACACTTTATGCATACAGTGGGGCATAAAAGTATTTAGTCAGCCACCGATTGTGCAAGTTCTCCCACTTAAAATGATGACAGAGGTCTGTAATATTCATCATAGGTACACTTCAACTGTGGGAGACAGAATGTGAACAAAAAAAAAAAATCCAGGAATTGACATTGTAGGAATTTGTAAATTATGGTGGAAAATAAGTATTTGGTCAAATATTCAAAGCTCTCACTGATGGAAGGAGGTTTTGGCTCAAAATCTCACGATACATGGCCCCATTCATTCTTTCCTTAACACGGATCAATCCTACAGAAAAACAGCCCCAAAGCATGATGTTTCCACCCCCATCCTTCACAGTAGGTATGGTGTTCTTGGGATGCAACTCAGTATTCTTCTTCCTCCAAACACGACGAGTTGAGTTTATACCAAAATGGATACATGGATGATACAGCAGAGGATTGGGAGAATGTCATGTGGTCAGATGAAACCAAAATAGAACTTTTTGGTATAAACTCAACTGGTCGTGTTTGGAGGAAGAAGAATACTGAGTTGCATCCCAAGAACACCATACCTACTGTGAAGCATGGGGGTGGAAACATCATGCTTTGGGGCTGTTTTTCTGCTAAGGGGACAGGACGATTGATCCGTGTTAAGGAAAGAATGAATGGGGCCATGTATCGGGAGATTTTGAGCCATCAGTGAGAGCTTTGAATGGTTGACCAAATACTTATTTTCCACCATCATTTACAAATAAATTCTTTAAAATTCCTACAATGTGAATTCCTGGATTTGTTTCCCACATTCTGACTCTCACAGTTGATGAGTATGATGAGTATGACGAGGGGAGTATAGGAGCAGCGGGGGCCGTCTACGGAGCAGACGCCAGCGGCGTGATCGGAAACGCGGATGTCCAGCGGGGCTGAAAACAAAGCAGAAGGCTAATCCCCACAAAACACCACTTCCCTCCATCCCGATGCCGGATTTTGCGCTGCTGATCCGCCTCCGCTTGGGATGGTTTCCTGCTGGCTCCGCTGTGAACGGGACTCTCGCTGCTGTGTTGGATCCGCTTTGGACTGGACTCTCGCGACTGTGTTGGATCCATTATGGATTGAACTTTCACAGTATCATGTCAGACCCGCTCGACATCCATTGCTTTCCTCCTCTCCAAGGTTCTCATAGTCATCATTGTCACCGACGTCCCACTGGGTCATTATTGTCACCAATGTCCCACTGGGTGTGAGTTTTCCTTGCCCTTATGTGGGCCTACCGAGGATGTCGTAGTGGTTTGTGCAGCCCTTTGAGACACTAGTGATTGGCAGAGGGGTTAGTGCGTCTGCCTCACAGTACGAAGGTCCTGCAGTCCTGGGTTCAAATCCAGGCTCGGGATCTTTCTGTGTGGAGTTTGCATGTTCTCCCCGTGACTGCGTGGGTTCCCTCCGGGTACTCCGGCTTCCTCCCACTTCCAAAGACATGCACCTGGGGATAGGTTGATTGGCAACACTAAATTGGCCCTAGAGTGTGAATGTGAGTGTGAATGTTGTCTGTCTATCTGTGTTGGCCTTGCGATGAGGTGGCGACTTGTCCAGGGTGTACCCTGCCTTCCACCCGATTGTAGCTGATATAGGCGCCAGCGCCCCCCGCGACCCCGAAAGGGAATAAGCGGTAGAAAATGGATGGATGGATGATTGATTTATTGATGAAAATTACAGACCTCTGTCATCATTTTAAGTGGGAGAACTTGCACTAAATACTTTTTTTGCCCCACAATACATTCTTGTTTCAGGAATGTAAAGTGTCTTTATGTCCAATTCGTTTTCGTTTCAGCTCCACCAGCACCTGCGCCAAGCGCACAGACTCCTGCGTCCCCGCCAGTGGCGGCGAGGAGCAGGCGGAGGGCAAGCCCAGCCCCAGCGACCTCCCTCCGGACGCCGTGCCGCCGCAGGAGGCCGCCACCGAGCCCCTCAACACTTCGGGCGAGCTTCAGGAAAAGGAGAAATCCAAAAAGACTAAGAACAACAAAGGAGCCAAGCCGGACGCGGCCCAGGGAAACCCCATGTCTGAGTTGATGCCGCCCGCCGACGAGCTGCAGAACCTGGGACCGTTTCTACAAAACAAGAGGAACAGCTTCAGGCAGCAGTACGTCAAGCTGCCCGCCAACTTGCCCATAAGGAGCTCCTCCTGCACCCTCCTGTGAACCCCCACCATGACATCACTATAGTGTGGCGCCATGACAACACAACATTATAATGGTGTGGCACAACGTAAATATGACATCAGAATAGTGTGGCGTCATTAAAGGCCTACTGAAAGCCACTACTAGCGACCACGCAGTCTGATAGTTTATATATCAATGATGAAATATTAACATTGCAACACATGCCAATACGGCCTTTTTAGTTTACTAAATTGCAATTTTAAAATTTCCCGCGAAGTGTCCTGTTGGAAGCGTCACGGACTGTTAGGAAATAACAGCGTTGCACACACACACAGCTAAAAGTCGTCTGCTTTAAATCGCATAATTACACAGTATTTTGGACATCTGTGTTGCTGAATCTTTTACAATTTGTTCAATTAATAATGGAGAAGTCAAAGTAGAAAGATGGAGGTGGGAAGCTTTAGCCGTTAGCCACACGAACACACGGTGATTCCTTGTTTAAAGTGAAGTGAAGTGAATTATATTTATATAGCGCTTTACATAGTGAAACCCAATATCTAAGTTACATTTAAACCAGTGTTGGTGGCACTGGGAGCAGGTGGGAAAAGTGTGTTGCCCAAGGACACAACGGCAGTGACTAGGATGGTGGAAGAGGGAATCGAACCTGCAACCCTCAAGTTGCTGGCACGGCCACTCTACCAACCGAGCTATAAAATTCCCCTAGGCTTTATTTTACGATGTGTCAGAGCGGTCAAGCGAACATGGATCCCGACCAAATGTCAACCAGCAGTTTTCGGTGAGAAAATTGTGGTAAAAAGTCGCCTCTTACCGGGGATCAGCTGAGCTTGTGCCGTCCGTACAGCTGCCGTCGACTTCCATCAGACACTGGCCTCAACACACCCTTCCGACTATCAGGTACTATTAAACTCACTAAAACACTAGCAACACAATAGAAAGATAAGTCATTTCCCAGAATTATCCCAGTAAATGCGTCTAAAAACATCTGAATCCGTCCCAATGCAATCGCGTTTTTTTTCTTTTCTTTTTCTAGTCAGTCGCTATCAATATCCTCAAACACGAATCTTTCATCTTCGTTCAAATTAATGGGGAAATTGTCGTTTTCTCGGTCCGAATAGCTCTTTTTGTTGGAGGCTCCCATTAAAACAATGTGAGGATGTGAGGAGCCATCAACGGGTGACGTCATCGTCTGCGACTTCCGGTAAAGGCAGGGCTTTTCTATTAGCGACCAAAAGTTGCGAACTTTATCGTGGATGTTCTCTACTAAATCCTTTCAGCAAAAATACGGCAATATCGCGAAATGATCAAGTATGACACATAGAATGGACCTGCTATCCCCGTTTGAATA
Source organism: Nerophis ophidion (assembly GCF_033978795.1). NCBI lineage: Eukaryota > Metazoa > Chordata > Actinopteri > Syngnathiformes > Syngnathidae > Nerophis > Nerophis ophidion. Next base: position 7,705,335 of record NC_084631.1, on the reverse strand, counting down.
AGAAAATTCTCATTTCAGTAGGCCTTTAAGTCGTGATGGTGTGGCGTCATAACGTCATGATGGTGTGGCGCCATGACATCATATAGACGTGACATTATGATACCATAACGGCATGGTTCCTTGACGTCATAATGGTGTGGCATCATTACATCATAATGGCGTGGCATCATTACTTTGTGACATTATAACGGTGTCATGACACCATAAGGGCGTGGTTTCATCCATCCATTCATTTTCTACCACTTGTCCCTTGACATCAAAATATCATGATGGTGTGGCGCCATGACATCATAATGACGTAGCATCATGATTTTGTGACATCATAGCGATGTCATGACATTATGACATCAAAATGGCGTGGTTCCTCGACATCATAATGTTGTGGCACTGTGACATCACAATGGCATGGCATCATGGCATCATAATGGCGTGGCATCATGACATCATAATGGCGTGGCATCATGACATCATAATGTTGTGGCGCCGTGACATCACAATGGCGTGGCATCATGACATCATAATGGCGTGGCATCATGGCATCATAATGGCATGGCATCATGACATCATAATGGCGTGGCATCATGGCATCATAATGGCATGGCATCATGACATCATAATGTTGTGGCGCCGTGACATCACAATGGCGTGGCATCATGACATCATAATGTTGTGTCGCCATGACATCATAATGGTGTGGCGCCATGACATCACAATGGCGTGGCATCATGACATCATAATGGTGTGGCGCCATGACATCATAATGGTGTGGCGCCATGACATCATAATGGTGTGGCGCCATGACATCATAATGACATGGCATCATGATTTTGTGACATAACGATGTGAAAACATTATGACACCATAACGGCATGGTTCCTTGACATCATAATGGTGTGGCATCATGACATCATGATGGTGTGGCGCCATGACATCATAATGACGTGGCATCATGATTTTGTGACATCATAGCGATGTCATGACATTATGACATCAAAATGGCATGGTTCCTCGACATCATAATGTTGTGGCACCGTGACATCACAATGGCATGGCATCATGATGGTGTGGCGCCATGACGTCACAATGGCGTGGGATCATGACATCATAATGGTATGGCGCCATGACATCATAATGGCATGGCATCATGATTTTGTGACATAACGATGTCATGGTTCTTTGACATAATGGTGTGGCGCCGTGACATCACGTTGGCGCGGCATCATGACATCATAACAGTGTCATGACACCATAATGGCGTGGTTCCATCCATTCGTTTTGTACCGCTTGTCCCTTGACATCACAATGGCGTGGCATCACGACATCATAATGGTGTGGCGCCATGACATCATAATGACGTGGCATCTTGATTTTGTGACACAACGATGTCAAGACATTATGATACCATAATGGCATGGTTCCTTCACATCACAATGGCGTGGCGCCATGACATCACAACGGCGTGGCATGATTCCTTTGTGACATAACGGTGTCATGACATAATGACACCATGATGGCGTGGTTCCTCGACATCATAATAGTGTGGCATCATGACATTAGGACACCGTAATGGCATAGTTCCATCCATCCATCCATTTTCTACTGCTTGTCCCATGACATCATAATGGCGTGGCATCATAACATTATGGCATGGTTCCACCCATCCATCAGTTTTCTCCCGCTTGTCCCTTGACATCATAATGGTGTGGCGCCATGACATCATAATGACGGCATCATGACTTTGTGACATAACGGTGCCATGACATTTTGACATCATAATGGCATGGTTCCCCAACATCATAATGGCGTGGTTCCCCAACATCATAATGGCGTGGCATCATTACATCATAATGGTGCGGCGCCATGACATCCTCATGACGTGGCATCAACACTTTGTGACATCATGACAATATAATTGCATGGTGTCTTGACATAAATATGTAGCATCATGACTTTGTGACGTCATAACAGTGTGGCGCCATGACATTATGACAGCATAATGGCGTGGTGCCTTCACATCATACAAACCCCGTTTCCATAAGAGTTGGGAAATTGTGTTAGATGTAAATATAAACGGAATAAAATGATTTGCAAATCATTTTCAACCCATATTCAGTTGAATATGCTACAAAGACAACATATTTGATGTTCAAACTGATACTTTTTTTTTTTGTGCAATTAATCATTAGCTTTAGAATTTAATCGCAGCAACACGTGACAAAGAAGTTGGGAAAGGTGGCAATAAATACTGACAAAGTTGAGGAATGCTCATCAAACACTTGTACGGAACATCCCACAGGTGTGCAGGCTAGTTGGGAACAGGTGGGTGCCATGATTGGGTATAAAAGCAGCTTTCATGAAATGCTAAGTAATTCACAAACAAGGATGGGCGAGGGTCACCACTTTGTAAGCAAATTGTCAAACAGTTTTAGAACAACATTTCTCAACGAGCTATTGCAAGGAATTTAGGGATTTTACCATCTACGGTCCGTAAAATCATCAAAAAGTTCAGAGAATCTGGAGAAATCACTGCATGTAAGCGATGATATTACAGACTTTTGATCCCTCAAGCGGTACTACATCAAAAACCGACATCAGTGTGTAAAGGATATCACCACAAGGGTTTAGGAACACTTCATAAAACCACTGTCAGTAACTACAGTTGGTCGCTACATCTGTAAGTGCAAGTTAAAACTCTACTATGCAAAGCCAAACCCATTTTTTAACAACACCAATGAACGCCGCTGGCTTCGCTGGGCCTGAGCTCATCTAAGATGGACTGATGCAAAGTGGAAAGGTGTTCTGTGGTCTGATGAGTCCACATTTCAAATTATATTTGTAAAAAGAGGACGTGGTGTCCTCCAGAACAAAGAGGAAAATAACCATTCGGATTGTTATAGGCGCAAAGTTGAAAAGCCAGCATCTGTGATGGTATGGGGGTGTATTAGTGCCCAAGGCATGGGTAACTTACACATCTGTGAAGGCACCATTAATGCTGAAAGGTCCATACAGGTTTTGGAACTACATATGTTGTCATCCAAGCAACGTTATCACGGACGCCCCTGCTTATTTCAGCAAGACAAGTGTTACAACAGCGTGGCTTAGTAAAAAAAGAGTGCAAGTACTTTACTGACCCGCCTGCAGTCCAGACCTGTCCCCCTTCGAAAATGTGTGGCGCATTATGAAGCGTAAAATATGACAGCGGAGACGCCGGACTGTTGAACAACTTAAGCCCTACATAAAACAAGAATGGGAAAGAATTCCACTTTCAAAGCTTCAACAATTAGTTTCCTCAGTTCCCAAACGTTTATTGAGTGTTGTTCAAAGAAAAGGTGATGTAACACAGTGGTGAACATGCCCTTTCCCAACTACTTTGGCACGTGTTGCAGCCATGAAATTCAAAGTTAATTATTATTTGCAAAAAAAATTAAGTTTATGAGTTTGAACATCAAATATCTCGTCTCTGTAGTGCATTCAATTGAATATGGCTTGAAAATGATTTGCAAATCATTGTATTCTGTTTATATTTACATCTAACACAATTTCCCAACTCATATGGAAACGGGGTTTGTAATAGTGAGGCGCCATGACATTATAACACCATAATGGCGTGGTTCCTTTACATCATAATAGTGTGGCACCATGACATCATAATAGTGTGGCATCATGACATCACAATGTCATGACATTACGGCACATTAAGGGCATGGTTCCCTGACATCATAATGGCGTGGCATCATGGCTTTGTGACATAGTGGTGTGGCGCCATGACACCATAATGGAGTGGCGCCATGACGTCACACATCCTAAAGGCATGACGCCATAACAGCATGACATCATATTGACGACAACATGACAACCGTTTTTGAAGCGTGCACAAATACACAAACTTATTTCTAGCATCCCTGATGCTTATTGTTTTTATGATTGGACTTTTCACCTGGGCGACGATGACAACAAAACGACAGAATATTTGGGCAATAAACACTTTTTGTATTGTACGAGTATAGACATCTTCTGTTTTGTTGAAAGTAGTCCAGCGAGTTATTAAGTAGCATGACTTGTACGCCTGCATGTAAGATAGTTTGTATTTCAGGGGTCGGCAACCTTTACCGCTCAGAGAGCCATTTGGACCCGTTTCACAAAATAAAGAAGACGATGGGAGCCGCAACCATTCTCGCGAATATCTGCTGATGGTCACCCAGATAACAATAATAAGGGCGTGCTATAAAGCCATTACCTTTGACGCCTTCTACAACATGTACAAACCGCTTGCCAGCCCAGTGACATGTTGTATGTGGCTTCCGCAGACACGACTACAAGGCAATGTGTTTAACAGCCATACTGGTCACACTGAAGGTTGTGATATAAACAACTTTAACACTCTTACTAATATTTTCCACACTGTCAACCCACACCAAACAAGACAAACACATTTCGGCAGAACATCCGCACTGTTACACATTATAAACGCAATCCAATCCAATCCACTTTATTTATATAGCACATTTAAACAACAATAACGTTTCCAAAGTGCTGCACAGCCATGTTAAAAACAATTGTAAAAAAATAAAAATAACATAACAATTACCCAGAATCCCATGCATCCATGACTCTTCCTGGCTATATTATACACCGCGCTAGCACCACACCCCACCCCAGCCCCTTCCGTGCGTCAATTGAGTTGGGCGGGGGTGTATAATATAGCCAAGAATAGTCATGGATGCATGGGATTCTGGGTAATTATGTTGCGTTTATGTTGTGTTACTGTGCGGATGTTCTCCCGAAATGTGTTTGTCATTCTTGTTTGGTGTGGGTTCACATTGTGGCACATATTAGTAAGAGTGTTAAAGTTGTTTATATCACAACCTTCAGTGTAACCTGTAAGGCTGTTGACCAAGTATGCCTTGCAAAGTCGTTCGTGTGACAATAGAAGCAGCGAAATGCATGCGTCCGGCCGGCACGCAGATAGTATGGTGTAAAGGCGGGCGCGATGATATGTTGTAGAGCAGGGGTGCCCACACTTTTTCTGCAGGCGAGCTACTTTTCAATTGACCAACTCGAGGGGATCCACCTCATTTATATATATCATTTATATTTATTTATTTATGAAAGAGACATTTTTGTAAACAAGTTAAATGTGTTTAATGATAATACAAGCATGTGTAACACATATAGATGTCTTTCTTTCACAAAGACAAGAATATAAGTTTGTGTATTACCTGATTCTGATGACTTGCATTGATTGGAATCAGACAGTAATGAGGATAACGCCCACATTTTCAAATGGAGGAGAAAAAAAGTTGTCCTTTCTGTATAATACCACATGAAAGTGGTTAGTTTTTGGCATCTAATTCATCCAGCTTCCATACACTTTACAAGAAAAACATTGGCGGCAGATTCCGTAGCTTGCTTGATTGACATTCACGGCACCCGAGGGTCTTGTGAGATGACGCTGGCTGCTGCCAGTTCATTATTATGAAAAAATGACAGAGAGGAAGGCGAGAAACAATTTTTATTTCAACAGACTTTCGCGCCGTCCCTTCCGTCAAAACTCTAAAGGCCGACTGCACATTTCCTATCTTCACAATAAAAGCCCTGCTTCATGCTGCCTGCGCTAACAAAATAAGAGTCTCGGAAAGCTGGCGTGCACATCACTTGTGCACGCCAGCTTTCTGAGGGATCGCTTGTGCACGCCAGTTTTCCGAGACTCTGTATTTAGTTAGCGCAGGCAGCATGAAGCAGGGCTTTTATTGTGAAGATAGGAAATGTGCAGTCGGCCTTTAGAGTTTTGACGGAAGGTACGGCGCGAGAGTCTGTTGAAATAAAAAGTGTTTCTCGCCTTCCTCTCGGTCATATTTTCATAATAATGATCTTGCAGCAGCCAGCGTCATCTCACAAGACCCTCCGGTACCGTGAATGTCATTTAAGTGACGTCTTGGTGAAGATTGATGATCACTCATTTTTAGGTCTATTTTTTTTAAAAGCCTGGCTGGAGATCGACTGACACACCCCCCGCGGTCGACTGGTAGCTCTCGCGATCGACGTAATGGGCACCCCTGTTGTAGAGGATGTTAAAAGTAAAGCCATCACGGCACGCCCTCAATATTGTAGTCTGAGTGAAAATCTGGAAATTTAAGCCCCGGTTGATGTCCGGGAGAGGCACCAAAATCCGGAAAACTCCCCGAAATAATCAGGGGCGTCGGCGATTATGCAGCTGAGCCACATCAGAGTGGCCAAAGAGCCACATGCAGCTCCGGAGCCGCGGGTTGCCGACCCCTGGTGTATTTATATAAAGATGGATGTACAGCCTTCATACACCAATGCACGTGTGTATCACTCGCACTATAGTGGCTCTGGATGAAGTAACCTAGCTTGCACTGAGGCTTCCTTGCAATGTACATAAGTAAAGTATGAAAAAGATGGAACGCTCGTGAATCTTTTTATCTCTGACTTTGTGGTACGGAGTGTGTGTGCGTGTGTGAGAGGGGTCGTAACCATGGTAACACCAGCAGACCTCAGAGTCAACATCTGATGCAACAGAAGTGGAAGCACTAAAGGGCCTGTTATGATGTGACCAAGTCAAACATGATAGTGTGTAATAAAGTGGAACACACACACACACACACACACACACACACACACACACACACACACTTGTATTTGTTACCTTCTTGAGACCTCCGAAAAATGCCTACCTCTTTAGGACCACCCTTTCTAGATAAATAAAGATTTGTGTTTACAACATCAATAATACATTCGTACTATGCAAATACAAAAAAAAAAGTGAAAAATAAGCTGGAATTTCACAAGAAAAACTTACAATGTTGGCAGTATTATAATAAACGGAGTTTTACTCATCGCAAGTCAAAAACGTTGACAAGAAAAACTGAACATTTGTGCAATATAATGATAAAAGTTGGAATTTTACTCAATAACAGTCGCAATTTTACAAGAAAAGCTTAAAATTTGAGCGATCGTATGAAAAGGGTCGTAATTTTACTCGACAAAAGTCACGATTTAAAAAAAAAAAACTTTAAAATGCTGTCAATGTTATAATAATCTGATTTTTAAATTATGACAGGAGTCATAATTTTACTCAAAAGATGTCACTATTTTACAAGAACAACAGAATTGGCCAATGTTGTGATAAAAGTCAGAATCTTATATGACAAGTGTCACCATTTTGTATTAAAAAGTAATAATTTTACATAAAAAAGTCATAGTTTTATGAGAAAATATTGCAATATTACAGAAACAAAGAAAGTGAAAAATTGTTCCCAATTTTATAAGAAAAGAATAGTGCTTTTAATCACAATTTTTTTTTGTAATTGGTTTTTAATCTTCATTATTTACTTCAAGTTATTACACTATGTCTCTATATACATATTTGATTTTTTTAAAATACATTTTGGCCAAAGGGGGCACATTTCAATTTCTTGCACACACTTGTGATTACATATGTTGGCCAGAGGGGGAGCATTTCAATTTTTTTACATACACTTGTTATTTCATATGTTGACCAGAGGGGGAGCACTTTTAAAACAGACAGTCAATTTGAAAAATCCTTCCTTTTTGGGACCACCCTCATTTTGACAGATTTCACCACCAGGGGTGCAAATGAGACACTCTTTTAGATGCAATGGTTTTCCCTATTGGGACCAACTTTTCTAGATGAATAAAGATTTGTGTTTACAACATTAATAATATACATGTATACATAATATGCAAATATAAAAAAAGCTTGTTGTGAAAAATTAGTTGGAATTTCACAAGAAAAAAGATCACAATTTCACAAGAAAAACTTTGAATTTTGGCAGTATTATAATAAGTCGTAATTTTACCCAAGAGTCAACATTTTACAAGAAAAACTGAACATCTGTGCAACATTATGATAAAAATTGGAATTTTACTCAATAACAGTCACAATTTTATAAAAAAAACTCTAAAACGTTGGCAATATTATAATAATAACCGGAATATTACTTTGCAAAATCATGACAAAATTCATAACTTTACTCAAAAAATGTCGCTATTTTACAACAACAACAAAAAAATTGGGCGATATTTTGATAAAAAACAGAATTTTATAACAAATGTCACCATTTTGCATTAAAAAGTAATACTTTTACATAAAAAAGGAATAGTTTTATGATAAAATATTGCAATATTACAGAAACAGAAATAATATGATACATTGTTCCCAATTTTATAAGAAAAAAGACTGCTTTTAGTTACTCTATTTTTATTTGTTTTTAATTGGTTTTAAATTTTCAATATTTACTTCAAGTTATTACAGTATGTCTCTATACACATATTTGATTTAAAAAAAATACATTTTGGCCAAAGGGGGCGCATTTCAATTACTTACACACACACATTACATATGTTGACCAGAGGGGGAGCACTTTTAAAACCGAAACACAGTCAATTTGAAAAATCCTTCCTCTTTGGGACAACCCTCATTTTGATAGATTTCACCACTATGGTTACAAATGAGACATTCTCTATTAGATGCAATGGTTTTCCGTATTGGGGCCACCTTTTCTAGACCAAAGATTTGTATTAACAACATTACCAATATATAAATACTGTGCAGATATAAAAAGCTTGTTGTGGAAAAAAGTTGAAATTTTACAAGAAAAACTTAGAATAATGGCAGTATTATAATAAGTCGTAATTTTACCCAACGCCAGTCAGAATTTTACAAGAAAAACTGAACATCTGTGCAACAAGATAAAAGTTGGAATTTTACACAACAGTCACAATTTTGTAAGAAAACTTTAAAATGTTGGCAATATTATAATAATAATCAGAATTTTACTTGGCAAAATCATGACAAAAGTCATAATTCTACTAAAAAAAAGTCACTATTTTACACTAAACAATTGGCAACATTGTGATAAGTCAGAATTTTATATGACAAATATTGCCATTCAGCATTTAAAAGTAATAATTTGACATAAAAAAAATTTAAGATAAAATATTGCGATATTACAGAAACAGAAAGAATATGAGAAATTATTCCCAATTTTATAAGAAGAAAGTTGACACATTGTGAGAAAAAGACTGCTTTTATTTATTTTTATTTTTTATTTAATTTATTTGTAATTGATTTTTAAATCTTCATTATTTACTAGAAGTTATTACAATATGTCTCCATATATATTTTATTTTTAAATACATTTTGGCCAAAGCGGACGCATTTCAATTTTCTTACACACACTTATTAAATATGTTGCCAGAGGGGGAGCACTTCACATTTTTACATACACTTGTTATTTCATATGTTGACCAGAGGGGGGAGCACTTTTACAAACGACACACAGTCAATATGAAAAATCCCTCCTTTTTGGGACCACTCTAATTTTGACAGATTTCACCACCAGTGGGTGAAAATGAGATCTCTATTTTTTGTTTTTGTAATGTGCTTAAGGCCGACAACAAACGGATCACGTATAACAGATGGCCCCTGTGTCGCACTTTGGGCAACCCAGCTGTAGAAGCTAACTGTTAATGGCCACTATAGTCTTAGTACTGTAGTGTATTTGTTCATCCTATGGTCACATATGGGACGTGAGTTCTCTTACGTCAGCACCAGAAGTCATAAAATCAGCTGTTCACCTGGCGGACTTTGTAACAAGGTTCACGGATTCTAGTATTTGGCTTTCTATTAGATGCAATGGTTTTCTGTATTGGGACCAAGACTTGTATTCTAGTGCAGGGGTCACCAACGCGGTGCCCGCGGGCACCAGGTAGCCCGTAAGGACCAGATGAGTCGCCCGCTGGCCTGTTCTAAAAACAGCTCACATAGCAGCACTTACCAGTGAGCTGCCTCTATTTTCAAAATTGTATTTATTTACTAGCAAGCTGGTCTCGCTTTGCTCGACATTTTTAATTCTAAGAGAGACAAAACTCAAATAGAATTTGAAAATCCAAGAAAATATTTCAAAGACTTGGTCTTCACTTGTTTAAACAAATTCATTTATTTTTTTACTTTGCTTCTTATAACTTTCAGAAAGACAATTTTAGAGAAAAAATACAACCTTAAAAATAATTTGAGGATTTTTAAACTTTTTACCTTTTAAATTCCTTCCTCTTCTTTCCTGACAATTTAAATCAATGTTCAAGTATTTTTTTTTATTGTAAAGAATAATACATCCATCCATCCATCCATCCATTTTCTACCGCTTATAATACATACATTTTAATTTAATTCTTCATTTTAGCTTCTGTTTTATTGACAAAGAATATTTGTGAAATATTTCTTCAAACTAATTATGATTAAAATAAAAAAAAATATTCTGGCAAATCTAAAAAATCTGTAAAATCAAACTAAAATCTATTTTGAATTTATTTTACAATTTTTGTTCTGGAAAATCTAGAAAAAATAATGATTTGTCTGCTAAAAATATAACTTGGTCCAATTTGTTATATATTCTAACAAAGTGCAGATTGCATTTTAACCTATTTAAAACATGTCATCAAAATTCAAAAATTAATCTTAAACAGGAAAAATCCCTAATGATGTTCCATAAATTATTTTTTTAATGTTTTCAAAAAGATTCGAATTAGCTAGTTTTTCTCTTTTTTTTTTTCGGTTGAATTTTGAATTTTAAAGAGTCAAAATTGAAGATGAAATATGTTTCAAAATTTTATTTTTTTCCCTGTTTTCTCCTCTTTTAAACCGTTCAATTAAGTGTTTTTTTCATCATTTATTCTCTACAAAAAACCTTCCGTAAAAAGGAAAAAATATACGACGGAATGACGGACAGAAATACCCATTTTTTATATGTATATATATAGATTTATTTATTAAAGGTAAATTGAGCAAATTGGCTATTTTTGGCAATGTATTTAAGTGTGTATCAAACTGGTAGCCCTTCGCATTAATCAGTACCCAAGAAGTAGCTCTTGGTTTCAAAAAGGTTGGTGACCCCTGGACTAACGTGGAAGGTACTTTTTCCTTCTTGATGTCTCAAGAAGGGTGGAAACACAAGATATCACACACACACACACACACAAGTGATATTGTAGATACCGCAGACGTTTCCCAGCGAGATGTCATTACGCGATACAGAGGAAGTCGACAGGAAACCGCCTAAGCACTACTTCCTGCCTGTCACCGTGGCAACAGACCTGGTTCTCGCCAGCCGAGCTCACTAGAGTTGGAGATGTGGGAGGCCACACAAAGAGGCAGGTGTGTGCACAGGCCCCACCTCTTTGTCCAGCTGCATCCCAGGGTGACCCCCGACCCCCCCTCCAACATCTGGCAACAATCATCATTTGGGAGTGTTTGTGGGACGCAGCTGGATGTCTTTGAAAAAAATGTCTAGAAAAGATTGAGACTTTAACGAGTTTTGTTTTGAAATTTTAACTAAGACGACGTTAAATATTCTACTTTGATTGTCATCTTGGAAGTAAAAAGACAACGTAACACAGTTTTAGTTCACGGCTAGTGGAGTCCTGAATGAGGAACGACAAAAACGTAAAAAAGGTCAATTTTAGGGGTTGGTAGGTATTATGATTTTTTCTTTTTGTTTCTGTTATATTGCAATACTTTCTCGTAAAACTATTACTTTTATGTAAAATCGTTACTTTAATGAAAAATGGTGACATATCAATCAATCAATCAATCAATGTTTACTTATATAGCCCTAAATCACTAGTGTCTCAAAGGGCTGCACAAACCACTACGACATCCTCGGTAGGCCCACATAAGGGCAAGGAAAACTCACACCCAGTGGGACGTCGGTGACAATGATGACTATGAGAACCTTGGAGAGGAGGAAAGCAATGGATGTCGAGCGGGTCTAACATGATACTGTGAAAGTTCAATCCATAATGGATCCAACACAGTCGCGAGAGTCCAGTCCAAAGCGGATCCAACACAGCAGCGAGAGTCCCGTTCACAGCGGAGCCAGCAGGAAACCATCCCAAGCGGAGGCGGATCAGCAGCGCAGAGATGTCCCCAGCCGATACACAGGCGAGCAGTACATGGCCACCGGATCGGACCGGACCCCCTCCACAAAGGAGAGTGGGACATAGGAGAAAAAGAAAAGAAACGGCAGATCAACTGGTCTAAAAAGGGAGTCTATTTAAAGGCTAGAGTATACAAATGAGTTTTAAGGTGAGACTTAAATGCTTCTACTGAGGTGGCATCTCGAACTGTTACCGGGAGGGCATTCCAGAGTACTGGAGCCCGAACGGAAAACGCTCTATAGCCCGCAGACTTTTTTTGGGCTTTGGGAATCACTAATAAGCCGGAGTCCTTTGAACGCAGATTTCTTGCCGGGACATATGGTACAATACAATCGGCAAGATAGGATGGAGCTAGACCGTGTAGTATTTTATACGTAAGTAGTAAAACCTTAAAGTCACATCTTAAGTGCACAGGAAGCCAGTGCAGGTGAGCCAGTACAGGTGTAATGTGATCAAACTTTCTTGTTCTTGTCAAAAGTCTAGCAGCCGCATTTTGTACCAACTGTAATCTTTTAATGCTAGACATGGGGAGACCCGAAAATAATACGTTACAGTAGTCGAGGCGAGACGTAACAAACGCATGGATAATGATCTCAGCGTCTTTAGTGGACAGAATGGAGCGAATTTTTGCGATATTACGGAGATGAAAGGGGATACTTGAAAGTATGCCAAGGGGTACGTGAGATTTTTTTTAAAAAATATTCTAAAAATAGCAACAATTAAAAATCCTTTAAAAATATATTTATTAAACAATACTTCAATAGAATATGAATGTATAAGTTCATAAACTGTGAAAAGAAATGCAACAATGCAATATTCATTTTTGTGGACATGTTCCATAAATATTGATGTTAAAGATGTATTTTTTTGTGAAGAAATGTTTAGAATTAAGTTGATGGATCTCTATTACAATCCCCAAAGAGGGCACTTTTAAGTTGGACATCTTTATAATTGAATCACTTGTTTATTTTTCAACAAGTTTTTAGTTATTTTTATATATATTTTTCCAAATAGTTTAAGAAAAGCCACTACAAATGAGCAATATTTTGCACTGTTATATCAGAAACTGATGACATAGTGCTGTATTTTACTTCTTTATCTCTCCATCCATCCATCCATTTTATACCGCTTATTCCCTTTCGGGGTCGCGGGGGGCGCTGGCGCCTATCTCAGCTACAATCGGGCGGAAGGCGGGGTACACCCTGGACAAGTCGCCCCCTCATCGCAGGGCCAACACAGATAGACAGACAACATTCTCTCTTTAACCAAAAATGCTTTGCTCTGATTAGGGGGTACTTGAATCAAAAAACTATTCACAGGGGGTACATCACTGAAAAAAGGTTGAGAACCACTGACATATGTCATATAAAAGTTTTACTTTTATCACAATATTGCGAATGTTTTTGTTGTTCTTGTAATATAGTGACATTTTTTGAGTAAAATTTTGACAAAAGTCAAAATTTAGCCAAGTAAAATTCCGATTATTATAACATTGCCAACATTTCAAAGTTTTCTCATAAAATTGTGACTTTTGTCGAGTAAAATTACGACCCTTTTCATACGATTGCCCAAATTTTAAGCTTTTCTTGTAAAAGTGCGACAGTATTGATTACAATTCCAACATGTATCATAACATTGCAAAAATGTTCCGTTTTTTTTTTGTAAAAATGTTTACTTGCGTTGAGTTAAACTCCGACGTTTATTATAATTTGTTGGGTCTGCTCTTGTCTCTGGCTGTGCTCCCTCCACCCCAGCGGACGATGGCGTGGAAGACCACAGAGGCCACCTCAGTATATGTTTCTTTTCATTTTTATTCATAGCTGTATGTAGAAATGTCTGGTTGTATCTGCTGCTTTAATGTCTTTAATGTCCTCTGTGTTCTTTGATGTTTCCCTCTTACATGTAGCACTATGGCTATGAGTTGTTTTTTTCCCTTGGCCTCAGTCTGGACCCCCTCTCCAGGGCCCAGGCTTAAACAGATTTTTTTAATTTTATTTTATTTTAATCTATTTTTTTTCTCCAATTCCCCCCCACTTGTTTACCTGTATCTCACCTTTTTTGTAAGGGGCGCTGGAAGCCGGCAGACCCGTCAGTGATCCTGTTCTGTCTCCCTGTAATGTTTGTCTAATCTAGAATGGGATTGTGCTGAAAATTTTAATTTTCCTGAAGGAATAAATAAAGTGGTATCTAATGTAATCTAATACTGCCAAAATTTTGGTGCCGGTACCGAAATGTATTTCGACACTTTTAGAAATAAAAATGTGAATGCTGGCTAAAGTTTGCCAAAAAATACATTAAACATGTTTCTTATATCTTGGCAGATCGTAAAAATTGAATAAATATATTGCTATTAAAATGTTATCAGTAATGCTGTCAAACAATACATTTTAAAATTGGATTAATCGTTGCGTCAACTCGCTCGCATGATTTCAGTTAACTTCCATCCATTTTCTACCGCTTATTCCCTTTTATGGGGTCGCGGGGGGCGCTGGCGCCTATCTCAGCTACAATCGGGCGGAAGGCAGGGTACACCCTGGACAAGTCGCCACCTCATCGCAGGGCCAACACAGATAGACAGACAACATTCACACTCACATTCACACACTAGGGCCAATTTAGTGTTGCCAATCAACCTATCCCCAGGTGCATGTCTTTGGAAGTGGGAGGAAGCCGGAGTACCCGGAGGGAACCCACGCAGTCACGGGGAGAACATGCAAACTCCACACAGAAAGATCCCGAGCCTGGATTTGAACCCAGGACTGCAGGACCTTCGTATTGTGAGGCAGACGCACTAACCCCTCTACCACCGTGAAGCTTTCAGTTAACTTGACAATTTCAATTAAATTAAGAAAAGATCCCAATAGTGGGTCACAAGTGGATTTTTATTGTTAGATTCCATTGAAGGTGAAAAAGCAAAATAAACGACGTAGTTAATCTGCGTGAATAATGCAATAGTTTTAGGTTTTCAGCACCGAAGGCTTAGAATTACTTACAATCGAATATTCAACTTCAAACCCTTGTTACATTGAATGAGTTTAAAGCTACCGTGAAAGGACTGCAGTCTACCTTGTCTGTATGCACGTGTCATTTGAACAAGTTACAATGTTGTAAATGTCATGTTTTATGTGTTGTTTACTGTTTTTAATGTAAACTTGCAACAGCCGTCTTCGCCAGGTCTCTCTAGGAAAAGAGATCTTTGATCTCAATGGGATTTTTACCTGGTTAAATAAAGGCTAATAAAAAAAAAAATGTGATTAATTGCATGAGTTAACTGGTTTTTCCACAGCCCTACTTATTATGTGAAACTTATTTTCTTAGTCACCTATAGCACAAACCTATCATTGATACCTTGTTCAGCTAACTTAGCTTATATATTAGGGCTGTGAATCTTTGGGTGTCCAACGATTCGATTCAATATCGATTCTTGGGGTCACGATTCGCTAAAATATCGATTTTTTTCGATTCTAGATTCAAAAACGATATTTTTCCGATTCAAAAGGATTCTGTACTCATTCAATACATAGGATTTCAGCAGGATCTACCCCAGTCTGCTGACATGCTAACAGAGTAGTAGATTTTAAAAAAAAAAAGCTTTTATAATTGTAAAGGACAATGTTTTATCAACTGATTGCAATAATGTAAATTTGTTTTAGCTCTTAAAGGAACCAAAAATATGACTTATTTTATCTTTGTGAAAACATTGGACACTGTGTGTTGTCAAGCTTATGAGATGCGATGCAAGTGTAAGCCACTGTGACACTATTGTTCTTTTTTATTTATTTTTATAAATGTCTAATAATAATGTCAGTGAGGGATTTTTAATCACTGCTATGCTGAAATTATAAGTAATATTGATACTGTTGTTGATAATATTCATTTTTGTTTCACTACTTTTGGTTTGTTCTGTTTCGTGTTTGTGTCTCCTCTCAATTGCTCTGTTTATTGCAGTTCTGAGTGTTGCTGGTTCAGGTTTGGTTTTGGAATTGGATTGCACTGTTATGGTATTGCTGTGTAGTGGTTTGTTGGATTGATTTAAAAAAAAAAAAAAAAAAAAATATTGATTTTTTAAAAATGTGAATCGATTCAGAATCGCACAACATAAACGATTCAATTTGTATTCGAATCGATTTTTTTCCCACACCCCTAATATATATACACACACACACACACACCCTAAACCAGTGAAGTTGGCACATTGTATTCTGTTTTTATTCACGAATCACACAATGATTTGCTAATCCTTTTCAACTTATATTCAATTGAATAGACTGCAAAGAGAAGATATTTAATGTTAGAACTGAGAAACTTTTTTTTTTCTTTTTTGTGCAAATAATCATTAACTGAGAATTTAGGAATTCAATGGCAGCAAAACTTTGCAAAGAAGTTGGCACAGGGGCCTTTTTACCACAGTGCTACATGCCCTTTCCTTTTAAGAACACTCAGTAAATATTTGGGAATTGATGTGACCAATTTTTAAAGCTTTTCAAGTGGAATTCTTTCCCATTCTTGCTTGATGTACAGCTTAAGTTGTTCAACAATCTGGGGTCTCCGTTGTGGTATTTTAGGCTTCATATTGCGCCACACATTTTCAAAGGGAGATAGGTTTGGCCTACAGGCAGGCCAGTCTAGTACCCGCATTCTTTTAGTGTGAGGCCACACATACAGAATGTGGATTGGCATTGTCTTGCTGAAATAAGCAGGGGCGTCCATGATAACGTTGCTTGGATGGCAACATATGTTGCTCCAAAACCTGTATGGACCTTTCAGCATTAATGGTGCCTTCACAGATGTGTAAGTTACCCATGCCCTGGGCACTAATACACCCCCATACCATCACAGATGCTGGCTTTTGTGCCAATAACAGTCCGGATGGATCTTTTCCTCTTTGTTTCGGAGGAAACAACATCCACAGTTTCCAATAACAAATTGAATTGTGGACTCGTCAGACCACAAAACACTTCTCTACTTTGCATCAGTCCATCTTAGATGAGCTCGGGCCCAGCGAAGCCAATGGCGACTCTGGGTGTTGTTGATAAATGGCTTTTGCTTTGCATAGTACAGTTTTAACTTGAACTTACAGATCAATCAATCAATGTTTACTTATATAGCCCTGAATCACTAGTGTCTCAAAGGGCTGCACAAACCACAACACAAACCACTACGACATCCTCGGTAGGCCCACATAAGGGCAAGGAAAACTCACACCCAGTGGGACGTCGGTGACAATGATGACTATGAGAACCTTGGAGAGGAGGAAAGCAATGGATGTCGAGCGGGTCTAACATGATACTGTGAAAGTTCAATTCATAATGGATCCAGCACAGCCGTGAGAGTCCAGTCCAAAGCGGATCCAACACAGCAGCGAGAGTCCCATCCACAGCGGAGCAAGCAGGAAACCATCCCAAGCGGAGGCAGATCAGTAGCGCAGGGATGTTCCAAGCTGATACACAGGCAAGCGGTCCATCCTGGCTCCAGACTGTGGACAGCCAGTACGTCATCCATGGCCATCAGACCGGACCCCCTCCACAAGGGAGAGTGGGACATAGGAGAAAAAGATGTAGCGACAAACTGTAGCTACTGACAGTGGTTTTCTGAAATATTCCTGAGCCCATGTGGTGATATCCTTTACACACGGATGTCGCTTTTTGAGGCAGTACCACTTGACGGACCGTAGGTCACAGGCATTCAATGTTGGTTTTAGGCCTTGCAGTGAATTATCCAGATTCTCTGAACCTTTTGATGATTTTACAGACCACAGATGGTGAAATCCCTAAATTCTTAGCAATAGCTCGTTGAAAAATGTTCTTAAACTGTTCGACAATTTGCTCACGCATTTGTTGACAAAGTGGTGACCCTCGCCCCGTCCTTGTTTGTGATTACTGAGCATTTCATGGAATCTTCTTTTATACCCAATCATGGCACCCACCTGTTCCCAATTAGCCTGTTCACCTGTGGGATGTTCCAAATAAGTGTTTGATGAGCATTCCTCATCTTTCTCAGTCTTTTTTGCCACTTTTGTCAGTTTATTTGAAACATGTTGCAGGCATCAAATTCCAAATGAGCTAATATTTGCAAAAAATAACAGTTTACCAGTTTGAGTGTTAAATATCTTGTCTTTGCAGTCTATTCTATTGAATATAGGTCGAAAAGGATTTGCAAATCATTATATTTTGTTTTTATTTACCATTCACACAACGTGCCAACGTCACTGGTTTTGAGTTTTGTACTTTTTTTTGCTGGCAACGTAACAAGTGATCTAATTGGGAACCAAACAGGTAATCAAAACGTACAATCCTCGGATTGGTCGCCTTTGTTTTCATTCATCCTCCGCTGTTGCCATTTCTAGGACAAAGTAGTGTGTAGTGCAAACTTATTGCTGTAGTAAACTCGCTATGGAAGGGTTAAAACCCCCAACATGGCTGACCGGGACAAGATGCAGTCGAAGTGGAGGCACGTATTTAGGACCGACCACATAATTACGGTTATGCTACACTTTGACCAAAGAACCACCATTACATGTTAGTGTTTTTAAAATGTTCGTATGATTTTTTTCTACATTTAAAAGACTTCCTTGTGGTCTACTTAACATGTATTGGTGGTTCTTTGGTCACAATGTTGTATAGATTATGTTTTACAGATGAAGTGAATTATATTTATATAGCACTTTTCTCTAATGACTCACAGCACTTTACATTGTGAAGCCCAATATCTAAGATACATTTTAAACCAGTGTGGGTGGCACTGGGAGCAGGTGGGTAAAGTGCCTTGCCTAAGGACACAGTGGCAGTGACTAGGATGGCGGTAGCGGGGATCAAACCTGGAACCCTCAAGTTGCTGGCACGGCCACTCTACCAACCGAGCTATACTGCCCCTTGGATTATGTCCAAGCCGCTTTCTGACAGTCGCTTGAGGATGCGCCGTTTTATGGGCGGTCTTATTTACGTGCCTCCACTTTGACAGAGTCTTCTCCCCGCCATACTAGCCAACCCCCCGGATTTTCCGGCGAACTCCCGAAATTCAGCGCCTCTCCCAAAAACCTCCCGGGACAAATTTTTTTCCCGAAAATCTCCCGAAATTCAGGCGGTGCTGGAGACCACGCCCCCTCCAGCTCCATGCGGACCTGAGTGACGTGTCGACACCGTGTTTTCACGTCCGCTTTCCCACAATACAAACAGCGAGCCTGCCCAATGACGTTATAACTGCAGAATGATCGAGGGCGAGATCTTGGTTTCTTATGTGGGTTTATTGTTAGGCAGTTTCATTAACATCCTCCCAGCGCGGTAACAACACACAACAACAGCAGTCACGTTTTTGTCTACCGTAAAGCAGTTCGTCTGCCGTAAACAGCAATGTTGTGACACTCTTAAACAGGACAATACTGCCATCTACTGTACATAGAAATGTCACAATAACATCTACGGCTTTTAGAGAGTGCAGAAGAACGAGGAAGATACAGCCATGGCGACGCCGACGACGAGTAAGATGAAGAAATACGCTTATAAGTTCCAAGCCGCAGCTGCGAATGGAACTGGATAGCCTCCGGGAAGAAGTAGTGGACTACCAAGTGCTTGGCAGAGAAGATCTTCCTCAGGAACCAAAAAATTGACCGGTTTCGGGCCATGCTAGGGAGAGATGGAAGATTCCAGACTCTAGTGCATTTGATGAAAGCACTTTTGTGCATGCCACACAGCAATGCATCATCAGAGAGGGTGTTCAGCATGGTAAGCAAAATAGTGACAGAGAATAGAACAAGGATGGACAATTCAACCCTTAAGTCAACAATGAGTAGATGGGTGTTATGTGTGTGTATATGTGTTAATAAATTAACACTGAAATTCAAGTATTTCTCATATATATATATATATATATATATATATATATATATATAATACTTGACTTGGTGAATTCTAGCTATATACGCCTCCCCTCTTAACCACGCCCACACCCCACCTCCCGAAATCGTAAGTCTCAAGGTTGGCAAGTATGCTCCCCGCCATCTCTTTAGTTTTTAGCGCCTCTATATGGAGTATACTGATCTATTGAAAATATAGATCTTGTAATTGTGACGTGGAAACGCAATGCATTGTGGGTCTTACTGGCGTCTAAATAGCTTATTTACGCAACTGCCCCTTAGTTTTGTTCTTTTCTTTAAAAGGTTATGTCGCAAAGGTGTGGCATTAATAACTGCCACACTGGCTTTTCTTTGATCGCTTCAGGGACCCATAAAAATATATATTTGTTGAGATGTGTCTCATTTCCAGCATAGCAGCAAAGCTAAGAAAGTCGGGTTGGTTGGCTATTAAAGAGACGGCGAATAGCCAAGAGAACATCAAACATGACTTTTAACGCCATCACCTGGTACATGTTGGTGTGTTCACAGCGTTTTCACACTGGTAGGTTGGAATCAAAGCATGTTTTATTCAACTGCAGTTGGCCCGCCATGTCACTTAATGTTGTTCGCCACATCGTTTTATTGTGGCACCCCACATCATTTTATGTGGCCTGCCATGTCACTTAATGTTGTTCGCCACGCCAATTTATTGTGTCGCCCTACGTCATTTTATGTGGCCTGCCATGTCACTTAATGTTGTTCGCCACGCCAATTTATTGTGTCGCCCTACGTCATTTCAAGTGGCCCGCCGTATCTCTTAATGTTGTTCGCCACATCATTTAATTGTAGACAGCCACATAATTTTATCATTAAAATCAAGTGGCCTGCCACTTGATTTTAATGTGCCCCACCACTTCATTTTATTTGGCCTGCCACATCATTTAATGTCATTCATCACAATTTTATCGTAGCTCGCCAAATCATTTTATCATTGTCCGCCATATCATTTAATGTTGTTTGCCACATAATTTTAGTGGCCCACTATGTCATTTAAGTGGCCTCCCACAATATTTATGGTTGTTCGCCACACAATTTTATAACGGCTTGCCACATAATTTTATTGTGACCCACCTTATTTGCCACACAATGTTATTTTGGCCAGCCACCTCATTTGAACGTGGACTGCCACTTAATTATAAATTGGCGCGCATCAAAACTTTATATGGCCTGCCACAACATTTAATGTTGTCCGCCAAATAATTTCATTTTGGCTCACCACGTGATTTTAACTTGGTGCCCCACGTTATTTTAAGTGGGCTGCGATGTCACTTAATGTTGTTCGCCACGTCATTTTATTGTGGCGCTCCACATCGTTCTAATGTGCCCGCCATGTCACTTAAATGTTGTTCACCACGTCATTTTATTGTGGCGCCCCACGTCATTTTAAAGTGACCTGCCACTTGATTACAACGTGGTCCACCAAATGTTTTTATTCGACCCACTACATTTTATTCGGCTTGCCACATCATTTAATGTTATTCACCACATTATTTTTTTCGTAGCTCGCCAAATCGTTTTATCATGGTCCGCCATGTCATTTAATGTTGTCAGCCACTAATTTTAATAGTGGCCCGCCATGTCACCTAATGTTCGCCACGTCATTTTATTGTGTCGCTCCACGTCATTTTAATGTGCACCGCCATGTTTACTTAATGTTGTTGTTTTATTCTGGCGCCCCACAACGTTTTAAAGTGACCTACCACTTGATTTAAAATATGGCCCACCACTTCGTTTTATTCGGATTGCCACATCATTTAATGTTATTCACCACATTATTTTTATCATAGCTCGCCAAATCAATTTATCATGGTCAGCCACATAATTTTAATAGTGGCCCGCTATGTCACTTAATGTTGTTCGCCACGTCATTTTATTGTGGCGCTCCGTCATTCTAATGTGGCCCGCCACTTGATTATATGGCCCACCACTTCATTTTATTCGGCTTGCCACATCATTTAATGTTATTCACCACATATTTTTATTGTAGCTCGCCAAATCATTTCATCGGGGTCCGCCATGTTATTTAATGTTGTATGCCACATAATTTTAAGTGTGGCCCGCCATGTCACCTTATGTTGTTCACATCATTTGATTGTGGCGCCCCTTGTAATTTTAAAGTGACATGTCACTTGATTACAATGTGACCCACAACTTTTTATTCGGCTTGCCACATCATTTAATTTCCCTGACGAAACTCTCCTGAAGGAATCAATAAAGTACTATCTATCTATTTATTTAATGTTATTCCCCACATATTGTTTAATCGTAGCTCTTAAGGTTGTTCCCACATCATTTTATTGTGGCGCCCTACGTCATTTTAACATGACCTGCCACTTGATTTAAATGTGGCCCACCACTTCATTTTATTCGACTTGCCGCATCATTTAATGTTATTCACCACATATTTTTATCGTAGCTCGCCAAATCATTTCATCGTCGTCCGCCAAGTCATTTAATGTTGTCAGCCACGTAATTTTAAGTGTGGGCCGCCATGTCAATGTTGTTCCCCACATCATTTTATTGTGGCGCCCCTTGTAATTTTAAAGTGATTACAATGTGGCCCACCACTTCATTTTATTCGGCTTGCCACATTTCATTTTCCTGACGAATCTCTCCTGAAGGAATCAATTTATTTAATGTTATTCCCCACATATTTTTTAATCGTAGCCCGCCAAATAATTTTATCATGGTCCGCCATGTCATTTAATGTTGTCAGCCACATCATTTTAATAGTGGCCCGCCATGTCACTTAATGTTGTTGGCCACATCATTTATTGTGGCGCTCCACGCGTTCTAATGTGCCCGCCATGTCACTTGATTATAATATGGCCCACCACTTCATTTTATTCGGCTTGCCACATCATTTAATGTTATTCACCACATTATTTTTTATCGTAGCTCGCCAAATCATTTTATCATGGTCTGCCATTTCATTTAATGTTGTCAGCCACATCATTTTAATAGTGGCCCGCCATGTCACTTAATGTTGTTGGCCAAATCATTTATTGTGGCGCTCCACGTCGTTCTAATGTGCCCGCCATGTCACTTAATGTTGTTGGCCACATCATTTTATTGTGGCGCCCCACGTCATTTTAAAGTGACCTGCCACTTGTTTACAAAGTGGTCCACCGAATTATTTTATTCGGCTCACCACTTCTTTTTACCCGGCTTGCCACATCATTTAATGTTATTCACCACATTATTTTCATCGTAGCTCGCCAAATCATTTTATCATGGTCTGCCATGTCATTTAAATCTGTCAGCCACTAATCTTAATATTGGCCCGCCATGTCACCTAATGTTCGCCACATCATTTTATTGTGGTGCTCCACGTCATTCTAATGTGGCCCACCACTTCATTTTATTCGGCCTGCCACATCATTTACTGTTATTCACCACATATTTTTATTGTAGCTCGCCAAGTCATTTAATGTTGTTAGCCACATTATTTTAATAGGGGCCCGCCATGTCACTTAATGTTGTTCACCACATCATTTTATTGTGGCGCCCCACGTCATTTTAAAGTGACCTGCCACTTGATTACAACATGGTCCACCAATTTATTTTATTCGGCCCAGTACTTCATTTTATTCGGCCTGCCACATAATTTAAATGTTACTCACCACATTATTTTTATCGTAGCTCTCCAAATCATTTTATCATGGTCCGCCATGTCATTTAATGTTGTCAGCCAGTAATTTTAATATTGGCCCGCCATGTCACCTAATGTTGTTCGCCACATTTTATTGTGTCGCTCCACGTGATTCCATGTCACTTAACGTTGTTCTTTTATTCTGGCGCCCCACGTCATTTTAAAGTGACCTGCCACTTCACTTACAATATGGCCCACCAAATCATTTAACCGGCCCACCACCTAATTTTATTTGGCTTGCCACATCATTTAATGTGATTCACCACATTCTTTTTTTCTTAGCTCGCCAAATAATTTTATCATGGTCCGCCATGTCATTTAATGTTGTCAGCCACGTAATTTTAATAGTGGCCCGCCATGTCAGTTAATGTTGTTCGCCACATCATTTATTGTGTCGCTCCACGTCATTCTAATGTCACTTAACGTTGTTCACCACATCATTTAATTGTGGCGCCCCACGTCATTTTAAAATCACCTGCCACTTGATTAAATGTGGCACACCACATTTTATTCGGCTTGCCACATCATTTCATTTTCCTGACGAAACTCTCCTGAAGGAATCAATGAAGTACTATCTATCTATTTATTTAATGTTATTCCCCACATATTTTTTAATCGTAGCTCGCCTAATAATTTTATCATGGTCTGCCATGTCATTTGATGTTGTCAGCCACATCATTTTAATAGTGGTCCGCCATGTCACTTAATGTTGTTCGCCACATAATTTTATTGTGGCGCTCCACGTCATTCTAACGTGGCCCGCCATGTCACTTAATGTTGTTCGCCACATCATTTTATTGTGGCACCCCATCTCATTTTAAAGTGACCTGCCACTTGATTACAATGTGCCCCACCTCTTCATTTTACTCGGCTTGCCACGTCATTTAATGTTATTCACCACATATTTTTATCGTAGCTCGCCAAATCATTTTATCATAGTCCGCCAAGTCATTTAATGTTATATGCCACATAATTTTAATTGTGGCCTGCCATTTCACTTAATGTTGTTCGCCACATCATTTTATAGTGACGCTCCACGTCATTCTTACGTGGCCCGCCACTTGATAATAATATGACCCACCACCTAATTTTATTCGGCCCACCACATCATTTTATTCAGCCTGCCACATCGTTTCATGTTATTCACCACATCATTTTATCGTGTCGCTCCACGTCATTCTAATGTCACTTAACGTTGTTCACCACATAATTTAATTGTGGCGCCCCACGTCATTTTAAAATGACCTGCCAGTTGATTAAATGTGGCCCACCACTTCATTTTATTGGGCTTGCCACATCATTATATTTTCCTGACGAAACTCTCCTGAAGGAATCAATAAAGTACTATCTATCTATTTATTTAATGTTATTCCCCACATATTTTTTAATCGTAGCTCGCCAAATCCTTTTATCATGGTCTGCCATGTCATTTGATGTTGTCAGCCACATCATTTTAATAGTGGCCCGCCATGTCACTTAATGTTGTTCGCTACTTCATTTTATTGTGGCACACATTTTAAAGTGACCTGCCACTTGATTACAATGTGCCCCACCTCTTCATTTTACTCGGCTTGCCACATCATTTAATGTTATTCACCAAATATTTTTATCGTAGCTCGCCAAATCATTGTATCATTGTCCGCCAAGTCATTTAATGTTATATGCCACATAATTTTAATTGTGGCCTGCCATGTCACTTAATGTTGTTCGCCACATCATTTTATAGTGACGCTCCACTTCATTCTAATGTGGCCCGCCACTTGATAATAATATGACCCACCACCTAATTTTATTCGGCCCACCACATCATTTTATTCAGCCTGCCACTTCGTTTCATGTTATTCACCACATCATTTATCGTGTCGCTCCACGTCATTCTAATGTCACTTGACGTTGTTCACTACATAATTTAATTGTGGCGCCCCACGTCATTTTAAAATGACCTGCCACTTGATTAAATGTGGCCCACCACTTCATTTTATTCGGCTTGCCACATCATTTCATTTTCCTGACGAAACTCTCCTGAAGGAATCAATAAAGTACTATCTATCTATTTATTTAATGTTATTCCCCACATATTTTTTAATCGTAGCTCGCCAAATCATTATGTCATGGTCTGCCATGTCATTTGATGTTGTCAGCCACATCATTTTAATAGTGGCCCGCCATGTCACTTAATGTTCGCCACATCATTTTATTGTGTCGCGCCACGTCATTCTAATTTGATTATATGACCCACCACTTCATTTTATTCGGCCTGCCACGTCATTTCTTGTTATTCACCACATCATTTTATCGTAGCTCGCCATCCATCCATCCATCCATTTTCTACCGCTTATTCCCTTTCGGGGTCGCGGGGGGTGCTGGCGCCTATCTCAGCCACAATCGGGCGGAAGGCAGGGTACACCCTGGACAAGTCGCCACCTCATCGCAGGGCCAACACAGATAGACAGACAACATTCACACTCACATTCACACACTAGGGCCAATTTAGTGTTGCCAATCAACCTATCCCCAGGTGCATGTTTTTGGAAGTGGGAGGAAGCCGGAGTACCCGGAGGGAACCCACGCATTCACGGGGAGAACATGCAAACTCCACACAGAAAGATCCCGAGCCTGGATCTTCTGAGGTAAATATCAACATTTTTTTCAACAGGCTAATAATAAATTTGAAAATATAATAATGAATGAACCAAATATTCAAGCCTTGAAGTAGCAAGAAAAAATGCATGAATAAAACGTTAATTATTGGTCAGTTTGCTGGAAGTTTCCAGGAATACTTAGTGCTGCAAGGGGTTCTGGGTATTTGTTCTGTTGTGTTACGGTGCGGATGTTCACCCGAAATGTGTTTGTCATTCTTGTTTGGTGTGGGTTCCCAGTGTGGCGCATATTTGTAACAGTGCTAAAGTTGTTTATACGGCCACCCTCAGTGTGACCTGTATGGCTGTTGACCAAGTATACCTTGCATTCACTTGTGCGTGTGTGTTTTTACAAGCCACAGATATGTGACACGCTGTTAGTATGGAGGAAAAGCGGACGTGACGACAGGTTGTAGAGAACGCTAAAGGCAGTGCTTTAAATGGATGCCCCCAATATAGTTGTCCAGGCGGAAATCGGTAGAAATTCGGGAGAATGGTTGCCCCGGGAGATTTTCATGAGGGGCACTGAACTTCGGGAGTCTACCGGGAAAATTAGGAGGGTTGGCAAGTATGAGTATTAGCGGTGAATGCGGTGCTACAGCGGCACCGACGCTGTATAACACCGGCAGGCCAGCTCTAATGCTAAATTGATATTGCCTCAAGGGCCAAATTAAATTACACGGCGGGCCACTTTGGCCCGCGGGCCAGAGTTTGACACCCCTGGACTAGACCTTTAAAATAGTTCAATCCCCAAAATGTACCTTTATCTTCCATCTAACAGTGATTTCCATACATTTTACAATGTGTGTCAGTCCCCAATCTACATCTAAAGAAATGCATTAGAATTGTTGATTTGCATCAAAGAAAATGGTCAATCAATAAATAAATGTTTATTTATATAGGCCTAAATGTAGCTCGCCATGTCATTTAAAATTGGCTGCCATGTAATTTTACAGTGGCCTTTCACCTCATTTTAAAGTACACCCTGTATGCCTGCATGCGGCTTGTTTGGAGGAAGTGCGGCGGAAAGAAAGCCTGTTTTGTAAATATCTCAGCCACGCCTCCACGGTTTGATTTCAAATTTTCGGGACTCGTGCAGATTGCAGATATCAATCATCAATGATTATTTATACAGCCCTAAATCACTATTGTCTCAAAAGGGCTGCACAAACCACAATGACATCCTCGGTAGGCCCACATAAGGGCAAGGAAAACACACACCCAGTGGGACGTCGGTGACCATGATGACTATGAGAAACCTTGGAGAGGACCGCACATGTGGGCAACCCCCGTTCTCTAGGGGAACTGAAAGCGATGGATGTCGAGCGGGTCTAACAAAAAAAATACAAAAACTGGCATTGATGGGTAAGAAAAGTTGCATATTCGGGGAACGAGGGAGAGAGAGAGCACAGCTTCAACTGCAGCTGCATTCCAGAAAGGTGAACACACATATACACACACACACACACACACATACACAAAAAGGTATAAGCCGCTCCCCTTTCAGGCGGCTGCACGGCTGGCTTACATTCTTTGTGCGTCGACCTGTCAGGACAAGCAGACGCACAACGTCAGCAGTCAGAGGGATGAGTAGGGGGCACCACGGCCGCCCAGTTCCAATCTAGCAGGGCCACTCACACTAGTCAGTGCAGGGAGAGCAAGAGAGAGAGAGAGAGAAACAGAAACACACACACACACACGCTGAGGGGTGTGTCAATACATGTTTAGTTCCTCAAGGAAGTACAAGTCCAGCTTATCAGAGGCAAGAGAGGCGAGTGCAGAAGACTTGGTTGGAAAATGAAGCGCTGCCATTGAGGTCAGAGCCAGCCGCAGGACGACCACACACTCAGGTAAGACGCACACCTTGTTGTAAAACAGGGTTCTTCACACTTCCTTCATGTTGAGACGTGTGTGTGTGTGTGTATGCTTAAGTGTGTGTGACACGTCTACGCACACACACACACACACACACACACACATGCTGACATGTGGAGCTCCGTTGTGTGTTAGAGTTGCTCAACGTGGACTTTGACCCCACCTCCCACACACACACACAGACACACACACACACACGCTGAGACGGCGAGGACCACAGACTGGCGGAGCAGCACCTTGGCGGCACTAAAGGCAAGGAAGCGGCCATGGCGGCCCAACTGTCAGCTGTCAGTTTCGCTTCCCCCGAGGGGCGGGGCCAGTGCGCCGCAAGCTTGAGCAACGTCCACTTGTGCAAGAGGACCGTTTCCTTTTGCGCGGGTTCAACATCCCGACATGAAGGCGGACGCGGGACACCACTTTTAGAGCCGGGTGTCAAACTCATTTTAATAGAGAAAAACCTATGCCCGAGTGAGCCAGACTGGTCAAATCATGGCATGATAACTTAAAAATAAAGACCATTTTTATCCATCCATCCATTTTTATACCGCTTATTCCCTTGGGGTCGCTGGTGCCTATCTCAGCTACAATCGGGCGGAAGGCGGGGTACACCCTGGACAAGTCGCCACCTCATCGCAGGGCCAACACAGATAGACAGACAACATTCACACTCACATTCACACACTAGGGCCAATTTAGTGTTGCCAATCAACCTATCCCCAGGTGCATGTCTTTGGAAGTGGGAGGAAGCCGGAGTACCCGGAGGGAACCCACGCATTCACGGGGAGAACATGCAAACTCCACACAGAAAGATCCCGAGCCTGGATTTGAACCCAGGACTGCAGGGACCTTCGTATTGTGAGGCAGACGCACTAACCCCTCTGCCACCGTGAAGCCCAAATCATGGCATGATAACTTAAAAATAAAGACAATTTTTATCCATCCATCCATTTTCGACCGCTTATTCCTTTGGGGTCGCTGGTGCCTATCTCAGCTACAATCGGGCGGAAGTCAGGGTAAATCCTGGACAAGTCGCCACCTCATCGCAGGGCCAACACAGATAGACAGATAACATTCACACACTAGGGACCATTTTTAGTGTCCCCAATCAACCTATCCCCAGGTGCATGTCTTTGGAGGTGGGAGGAAGCTGGAGTACCCGGAGGGAACCCACGCAGTCACGGGGAGAACATGCAAACTCCACACAGAAAAGATCCCGAGCCCGGGATTGAACCCTGACTACTCAGGACCTTCGTATTGTGAGGCAGACGCCACCGTGAAGCCCAGACAATTTTCAGTTGTTTAAAAATAGAACAAGCACAATCTGAAAACATACAACTTTTAATGTTTTATAGATGTTGCTCTTAATAGTAATCGATCTTCATTTGTCGTGACTTATAATTGCTGAATAAATGTGATAATGTTCATCAGTCAAACAGGTGAGCCTGGCAGAGTTTAAAATGCTCTTATTGGTGTGAAATTGTAATCTATCAGAAGATGTACTAAATAGTAATATCAAAATCCAATTATAGGATGTTATTAACCCTTGTGTAATGTTCATATTGTTGTTACTCAGGGTCTGATGGACCCATTGCATTTTCCGGCTTTTAATGCCTCACGATCAAACACTTTTATGTTAAAATACTGAACAGATGTTTACCTTATCCCAATAAACATCTGTTCAGTATTTTAACATAAAAGTGTTTGACTGAGGCCACAAAATGCAATGGGTCCATCAGACCCACAAACACTGGCTGAGTAACAATAATATGAACGTGGCACGGAAAATTTCTCTGCCAGTTTCTGCATCCCACAGGGATTCTTCTTTTGGGTGTCTGCACCTGCGGTTCCCACACAAGGTTGCAACATTGTTTTGTCAACGCTGTCTGCTCTCATTTTCTCGCACAATTGACCCTCTGATGTCCTGTGTACCCACACTCTGTCCTCCTTCTTTCTAGGCTTGCTGTGTGACACAAAACATCAATTTCCACACTTCTATTGTAACAGTTTGCGGTCACAACCGCGGAGTCCGCTGATAAACCGCGGGTCGGGCGGGTGACATGACGAAAAAATTGATTTTAAATAGATTTGGGCGGGTGGCGGTTGAACCAATTCGGAAATATATATTGTAATAATCCCAGGATTGTAGGCTCATAAAACGTCTTCGTTTGTCTTGTCTCTATTGCACAAGATGTAATACAACCACACAACAGCTCTCATGTCTCCAACGGGCGGGTGGCGGGCGGTTGTGGCTTTGATGAAATGTTGGTTCGGGTGGATGACGACTTTATTGATGCGGTTGCGGATGATATAATTGCCTATTCGCGCATCTCTGGTGGGGGGGGGGAGTGTATGGTGTGTAGTCATTAAAAATGTATTCTGATATATGTTCTTCACAGAAAATGAGCCAAAGTAAGTGAGTCTCAGTTTGAAAAAACTTAATTGTATCATTTTTCTTTTACTAAAAAAATGAAACCAGGTCCCAGAGACTTGAACGCCACAATATTTCCTCTTCAACTGATGTACTAGCATCATATGGATTATTGTGTACACATGTAGCGTCATTTACAACAAAACTTGTGAATTAGGACTCATTTCATGAATCACACATGAAGTTAAAGTTAAAGTAGCAATGATTGTCACACACACACTAGGTGTGGTGAAATTTGTCCTCTGCATTTGACCCATCCTTTTGATCACCCCCTGGGAAGTGAGGGGAGCAGTGGGCAGCAGCGGTGCCGCGCCCGGGAATCATTTCTGGTGATTTAAGCTCCAATTCCAACCCTTGATGCTGAGTGCCAAGCAGGGAGGCAAAGGGTCCCATTTTTTTTTATATAGTCTTTGGTATGACTCGGCCGGGGTTTGAACTCCTGAGTTAGAAGAGGATACATGTTTTGGATACACATCATTTTATCTTGGACCACCACTTCATTTGAATTGCACCTGTCACATCATGTAATGTTGTTCGCCACATCATTTTATGGTGGCCAACCACATCATTTTATGTGGCCTACCGCACCATTTTTTGTGGACCGCCACATTATTCTAAGGTGGCCTGCCATATCATTTCATAGTGGCCCACCACTTCATTTAACGTTGTCTGCCATAATTTTGTCTTGGACCACCACTTCATTTGAATTGGACCTGTCACATCATGTAATGTTGTTCGCCACATCATTTTATGTGGCCTACCGCAGCAATTTTTTGTGGCCCGCCACATTACTCTAATGTGCTCGCCACGTTATTCTAATGTAGCCCATCACATCATTTTACAATGGCCTGTCATTTCATTTTATTGTGGCCCACCACTTCATTTAACGTTGTCTGCCATAGTTTTATCTTGGACCACCACTTCATTTTAATTTGACCTGTCACATCATGTAATGTTGTTCGCCACATCATTTTATGGTGGCCAACCATCATCTTTTTATGTGGCCCACCGCGCCATTTTTTCGTGGCCCGCCACATTATTCTAAGGTGGCCTGCCATATCATTTTATGGTGGCCCACCACTTCATTTAACGTTGTCTGCCATAATTTTGTCTTGGACCACCACTTCATTTGAATTGGACTTGTCACATCATGTGATGTTGTTCGCCACATAATTTTATGTGGCCCGCCACATTAATCTAATGTGCCCGCCACGTTATTCTAATGTAGCCCATCACATCATTTTACTTTGGCCTGTCATTTCATTTTATTGTGGCCCACCACTTCATTTAACGTTGTCTGCCATAATTTTATCTTGGACCAACACTTCATTTTATGTGGCCTACCGCACCATTTTTTGTGGACCGCCACATTATTCTAAAGTGGCCTGCCATATCATTTTATATTGGCCCACCACTTCATTTAACGTTCTCTGCCATAATTTTGTCTTGGACCACCACTTCATTTTAAATTTGACCTGTCACATCATGTAATGTTGTTCGCCACATCATTTTATGTGGCCTACAGCACCAATTTTTTGTGGCACGCCACATTACTCTAATGTGGCCCGCGACGTTTTTCTAACGTGGCCCATCGCATCATTTTACTTTGGCCTGTCATATCATTTTATTGTGGCCCACAACTTCATTTAACGTTGTCTGCCATACTTTTATCTTGGACCACCACTTCATTTTAATTTGACCTGTCACATCATGTAATGTTAGCCCATCATTTTATGTTGGCCAACCACAGAATTTATGTGGCCTACCGCGCCATTTTTTGTGGACTGCCACGTTATTCTAAGGTGGCCTGTCATATCATTTTATACTTGCCCAACATTTCATTTAATGTTGTCTGCCATAATTTTATCTTGGACCACCACTTCATTTTAAATTTGACCTGTCACATCATGTAATGTTGTTCGCCACATCATTTTATTGTGGCCTACAGCACCAATTTTTTGTGGCACGCCACATTACTCCAATGTGGCCCGCGACGTTTTTCTAATGTGGCCCATCGCATAATGTTACTTTGGCCTGTCATTTCATTTTATTGTGGCCCACCAATTCATTTAACGTTGTCTGCCATACTTTTATCTTGGACCACCACTTCATTTTAATTTGACCTGTCACATCATGTAATGTTAGCCACATCATTTTATGTTGGCCAACCACCTCATTTCATGTGGCCCACCGTGCCATTTTTTCGTGGCCCGCCACATGATTCTAATGTGGCTCGTCACATCATTTTACTTTGGCCTGATTGTGGCCCACCACTTCATTTAACGTTGAGTGCCATGATTTTATCTTGGACCAACATTTCATTTCAAATTGACCTGTCACATTACGTAATGTCGTTCGCCACATCATTTTATGGTGGCCCGCCGCACCATTTCAACGTGGCCCGCCACATTATTCCAATGTGGCCCGCCACATTACTCCAATGTGGCCCGCGACGTTTTTCTAATGTGGCCCATCGCATAATGTTACTTTGGCCTGTCATTTCATTTTATTGTGGCCCACCAATTCATTTAACGTTGTCTGCCATACTTTTATCTTGGACCACCACTTCATTTTAATTTGACCTGTCACATCATGTAATGTTAGCCACATCATTTTATGTTGGCCAACCACCTCATTTCATGTGGCCCACCGTGCCATTTTTTCGTGGCCCGCCACATGATTCTAATGTGGCTCGTCACATCATTTTACTTTGGCCTGATTGTGGCCCACCACTTCATTTAACGTTGAGTGCCATGATTTTATCTTGGACCAACATTTCATTTCAAATTGACCTGTCACATTACGTAATGTCGTTCGCCACATCATTTTATGGTGGCCCGCCGCACCATTTCAATGTGGCCCGCCACATTATTCCAATGTGGCCCGCCACATTATTCCAATGTGGCCCGCCACATTATTCCAATGTGGCCCGTCAAATTATTCCAATGTGGCCCAGCACTTCATTTAACGTTGTCTGCCACCTCATTTTATGAGGCCTACCCCGTTATTAATGCGTCGAGCTGTATCTTTTCAAGGTCGACCACCAAATCATCATTTAATGTGGCTTGCCACATCATTTAAGTGTCCTCTGAAAGAAGGGAAATTTAAAAAAGGTAGAAAAAGAACCCATCTGGTCCCAACCATAAATGAGGAACCAAAGAAGATACAAACTGCGCCCAAAAGGGTCCCCCGGACCCCGGATGTTGTACCTTTTGGAGCACCGGGACTTCTACGGGTACTTTGGTACTTTCAGATCTGTGCGTTCTCTTGTAAAAAATATATTCGCACCAATCCTTTTAGGGTCACTCAAAAAAAATTACCCCTAAAAAGGTGCTAGCCCCATTCTATAAGTACCTCAACCCGTCTGGGACTTTCGTCTTTACCTGTGGCCATGTAGCATATTTAAGTGAGCTTTAACCAGATTTAAGTGACCGTCCCTGCACGCTCAGAACTAAAAGGCCCTCAGCTACAGTCATAACGACATGAATGTGCAGTAAATGAGTGTATCCATGGTGAAAACTGCAGAGTTCACCCAAAAACATCAATTGAATAAGGCTTATCTTATAAATATATTTTCTTACATATTATCTTTTGGAATGCAAGTGGAGAAACACCATGGCAGCTGTGTCTGGTGTGTTTGGTGTTCATCAGGTGGAGGTCATGTGACTCTTTTATAGGTGTAGTCAATGATGGGCGA